>NW_020270588.1:1597644-1676371 GCF_002803265.2 Melanaphis sacchari
ACCACCATTTCCATATCCTCCATTGCCTCCTCCAAGACCACCATTTCCATATCCTCCATTGCCTCCTCCAAGACCACCATTTCCATAACCACTATTACCTCCAAAACCTCCATTTCCATATAACCCACTGCCTCCTATACCACCATTTCCACGGCCATTACTTCCATATCCTCCACCACCACTACCTCCACTTCCATATCCTCCACCGCCACCACCAGCACCACCTCCACTTCCATATCCACCACCACCACTACCAATATTACCGAATCCTCCATTCCCATATCCTCCCCCACCTCCTGAGCCACCACTTCCATACTCTCCATTTCCTCCGCTGCTTCCAAAACTATTGCTCCCACCCCCATAGTTTCCACCGCCATTGAAACCACTATTAAAGCCACTGGTTCCACTTCCATATCCTCCAAAACCATTATTGCGTCCACCAAAGCCATCGTTATTATCATTGGGACCACAATTTATGGCGCCTCCATTTTGACTTCCAGGATATCTTGTGTTTCCGTTGCTACCCCTCCCGCCTTGACCTTGGCCAGGGCTATAACCATTGGCACCAGAACCGCCATTTGGTCTTCCGGACCTTCCTGCAGAGGCAGGTCCACCATATTTTCCACTTGAAGATGAATAACTTCCTTGTCCTCCTGACTGTTCATATTGCTGACAAATACATAATCTCAATAGACATACCACAATAATTAATTTCTGAAACAAAAATAAATTATTTGTTTATTTATTTTCATACTCATTTATATGGTAATAGTAATATTAATGATGTACCAAAATTTTATATAGACCAATAAAACGCATTATAAAATATAAAATATAATTGTCGGTAATAATCTGTAATTATATTATTAATATAACCTCAAGTTACATAACTAATTTATAGAATTTATAGAATGTTAAATGTAGCGTATTCAAAAATTCGTAATTTATTAATTTACATTTTGGCTTGTGACTTTATCGAATATTCTATATTATACAAAGAAAAATCATTAGTGGTATACTTAGGATTTTTTCTTAGGGGTGATATGTATTGATTCAGAACTCAGTGACTTAAAAGGACTTCACTCCAAGATACCTTGCAATCATAATAACTTAATAACATTATAAATACAAAATACTTTGGCAAAATTATCTATACATAAATATTTTTATATATCTAACTTATAATACTTATTAGTTATTATCATTGACTATGTACACATTTTATTGAATATATATGTAGCATCTAAATGATATTGCATTTTTTTATCAAATTACTTAATATTTATACGTAGTTTATAATATTATAATCAATAATACCTAAAACACAAATTTCATCTTTATATTTTATACATAAAATTACTCATCAATAATTAAATCTAATAAAATTTTGATATTCCGGTAACATATGGCAATAAGGCCAACCCATTTAACCTATTCTTACTCATTTGGCTGATTGTACTATTCCTATTTTTTAATTTTAATGTCCTTGATAAATTTTTTATAATATGTATTTTATAAATTTAGAATATCGCGTATTTGTTTACCCATATCTAGTATTCAAGACTTGTTGCACCAAAAGTTATCAAAACATATGTACAACATTCACAATTTAAACTATCAAAATATGCAGTTAAAAATTCAAAATGTAGATGAATATATTTTTTTTTAACTGCATAGATGTAAATAATAATTGCATACTTTTAACCTTAAACCTTTTTGTTGAAACTACTCTACTAATTTATATTTTCCTGTTAAGTGTTAAGTGTTGTGTGACAATAAATCACCTATCAACACCTACTCTCGTTTCACACAGTTTACAGAATAAAATTTATTTTCTCAGAACTCGGTTATGTATTGACTTATACGATTATTATTTGATATTTTAGACACTTTTAAAATCACAAAATAAAACAACGTATTTGAAAAATACGCTGAATTATATAGCAAAGACAATAAATATAGTAACACGGTGATACGATAATTACAATACGCGAATATTATCGAGTACTTTTGTCAAAATGTTATAAAGTTTCTAATCGTAATTTTGCCAAATAAAATTAACAACAATAGTTATAATATATCAATAACGAGACCTTCCATCAGTTATTGATAAATAAAGATAATCTTAAAATTTTACATCAAAATAAACTATTTTAGAAAATTTTTTGAACGTTATTCAAATACAATTTTAACGGACAAATGTATGATTATAGACAATTAAAAATATTAAAATGCACTAATATTCTATAAAAGTTCAAATATATACAAATATGACATGTATTTTCAGTATTAAAAAATACTACATCGATGAACAAATATTTAAAAAGTCAACAAGATATTTGTTCTCTCTCTCAGAACCACGCGCAACATAACATTAATTGTATTCATGAAAATTGTTTTTTGTGATTTTTAAGTAATCTTATATTAAAATCATCTATTATAATATGTATAGAGAATAAAATTTTTGTGAGTTTTGTATTCGGTTTTATATTTTATTATTATTTGACTTAAAAAATCAAAAATAAATATTTGTAAATTTAAATGGATAATAAATTGTTTGGATTTTAAAGAAAATTGATATATCTACCCTCAAAAATATTATTCTCTTCAATTTTTGTAACAGCTAATTTTACACATAAGAAAGCATAAAAAAAAATGTATTTAGTGTGTACACGTTTTATATATATTGTATATTTTATGTTATAAGCCGTAAAACTTTATTTTTATTATTTAAAAACAATTTGGCCTGGGTATACTCGTATAAAAGCCTTTAATAACAGGGATATGATGTTTTTATCAAAATAAATTACATACATTTATAAAATTAAAAAAGAAATTTTTTGATTGAAAATAAAATTTTATCACATTTAGTTAATAAGCAATTAGTAATGTACAATGCATTTAAACATTTTATGTCAACAACCAAAATAATAACCAAAATTCGTTGACTTTTACGTTAATATCATCGATATCCTATATACGTAATATTAAGTAATTATTTAAAGCAAAGATGTAGATACCTACAAATGTAATGTACTTAAGTTCACATATTATCTAGTTTAAACTTCATAGTATAAATAAAAATTAAATTAAATATATTTATTTTGAACATTTTATTTTAATGATGATAAATTAAGAAACCTAGAAACTGATATAATAAAAACTTTAAAATCCGTAAAAAGTACGTTTTAAACTTAACAGGTCTCCGCAACAAAAATAAAAATCTATCACATCACAAGAGGTGTCAAATGTACAACAATAATACCCACCTGCAGCGATTGAACGATGGGTAAATTATAAATATTATAATATTCGCAACGGTAACCTAACCTATTGGAATGCCCTAATAATATATACTCGAAGAATTATCATGAGAAGAGTAGAGTATTTGCTTAATAATAATTAAAATAGACAATATACAAAACTCCGTGAAATCAAAAGTACAATATATCAATGGTTTAACCAGCTCAATCTCAACAAAAGAGAAAGAATAGTTATCAACCGCCTCTGAATAAGCCACATAAAGTTAACACATAAGTTTCTTATGGCTAAAGAAGAATTTCCTCAATGTCTAACCAACGGACTCATCTTAACGGTCAAGCACAATAACTAAATGCTTTAAGTACGTAGAAGACGCCATTAAACATAACATTTCATCTAAGATAGACGAAGCTTTAGGTCCCAACACGAAACATATCAACAACATGGTCAATTTCTTAAAAAAACTGACCTGCTCGACCAAATCTAGAAGATAAGGCATCGCAACTTACCCCCATGCGGAACAACCATAAACAATGTATTATTATTAAGTATATCTGTATTTACCTAAATGTATACAATATGCATGTAAAGTTAAAAGTTTAAAAAAAAACTTTAACTAATGGCTTTTGCAGCCGATGTATTTTAAGATCTCTATATATATATATAAAAAGAAAATAATCAAAATAAATAAAAGGCTGAAAGTGTCTTACAAGTTTTAGATTGGCTATATTGTACGTGCGTATATAACGAAATAAAGTAGGTACAGTCTATCTACAAATACCTCGAACCACGTGAATAAATTATACTATATAAAAAATATGTACAAATAAAAGTTCCTTTCAGATTTCCACGAGGCTTATTAATGTTTAAAAAACGAAATCTCGTAAACTCGAAATTCAATCGATCACTATGACCTAACACGCAGGTAATTTTATAGCCGGATTCATCGACAGATAGTGCCGTGCACCCGTGCGACCTTTATATACGCGAGTGTGTCGACAGGCCTTTGTAATCGCGGTATCGACGTTCACTGACCGCGCAGATCAAGACGGTGGGTGTGACATATTGTGTCCAGTCGGACCGATCTCCGGCTTTTGGACGCGACACGACACAGAGGGAGCGACGTGTCGTGTCCACAACAATATGACACGAACCCGGCTCGACGCGCGGACAAGAAAATAACGCGATCGTTTACCTTGGCGGTCATCATCGGCGTGCGGTCGTCGACGATTGGCCGGTTCGGCGGTCACGTGGGACGAGATACAGACCGTCAGCTGCAGCCGCCGTGGGACGTCTTGGTATCTACACGCGGCGTGGACGTTCGTGTGCGTCGGAAGACCGCGACTGAGCGAACGACGGTGACGACGGCGGACGACGGTGGTTATCACTTGAACGTCTCAAACGGTCGGAAGCGCACGAGTGTTGCGGATCGTGTGGCGGCCGGCGTTATATATAGGTGCGCGCCGCGCGGTCGACGGACGCCGGAGCGGCCGGCCAAAAAGAGTGTGCCGCGTGCGGCCTTCCGAGCCGCCCAAGAACAATGACGAATTGATAATAACGCGAACGATGCGTACAATGATGTCACTCACCGCGACGACCTTTTCGCGCCGTTTACGACGCCGTCACGAAGGGTCGACTCGGAGCGCGCGCACAATAGACGCCGGTGACGTAGTCGCACGCGACGCGCCGTCGTTCGTCAGGTGCCTGGTTGGGCGGCGGCGGCGAGGAATCGGTTCGCTCTGTGAAAAGCGCGACGGTAGCGAGTTAGAGCCTTGAGCGGATGACTGCCGCCGCGAGTCATACCCATTATGTCATATTATTATTAAGTATTATTATTATTATTATTGTCGTCGTCGTCGCCCTCGCGTATACCGGAGAAGTCTCGGGCAATTTTGCGCCACCGGACGAGACGAACGGAAAAAAAAAAAAAAACCAGTCACCGCAGACGATAACATTTAGGTGTGTATAATATATAATGCAAGTCGTCTCGAGGACTTGGCCGCCGTCTGTCAGTCACTATCACGTGCGACGGCCTTCAGCTCCCGTCAAACCGCAATTGCGACTACTCAACGCCACGCCATCCACATAAGGAATAGCGTAATACCGTAAATGCGCGTGTGTGTTCACGTTTTATAGACACTACTATAGCAAAGATGAGCAAGTCAATGAAAATAATAAACCCAGGTTAGGTTACACGAGATCGATAAGTTAAAAGTCAATAGTTAACATATTATAAATTTAACTGGATATTAAGTTAAAATGTAAAATAGAAAAAAATATTAACTTAACTCGGTTTAAAAAAAAATTGATCCATTTTCTTTTAATTAGTAAGTAAATCACATAAAAAATGACTATGTCTTTCTAATTTACTAAATTATAAAAACAATTTTATTGAACTTTTATCTTGATGTACATTGTACAGTGTGTAAATACTCTTTTACTTTACATGATTTATTATTTATTAATTTAAACTACATACATCTCAAATTAATAATTAAATAAATATTATTGTTTTCACGAAATATTGTAATTAAAGGTCATAAAGCATTAAAAAAATACAATTCATTGTTCATAATTTTATTTAAAAAATGTCTAATATCAACTGCAAAAAGCTAAGTTATTTCAACTGTCAATTAAACTTCTTAAGTTCGTAAGTTGATTAGAAAATAAACTAACTAGTTAATGCCCACCTTTACATTATAGTGTATAGGTCACTAGGTCACTATATACTATATAGTAGTATCTACAGAGAAACGCGGACGTCTGTTCATACATTTTTAACAAAAGTTGCAGATTTCGTCCCATAAAATAATCCACTACAGTCCTGAGATTTTTACATACTTTTTATAGAAATGTCGTGTTCGCTTTTACTGTCCAATCAGCGTATTACGCGCCAACAAGTATTTCATTTAATATAAGTTATATCTACTGCATTATTTTGTATCGATAAAATGTATAATAAGAAATTAATGGAAAACAAATGACTGATAAATTTTTATATTTTTAATTTTTATTATTATCATTCAAATCGGAGTGTTTTTTTTAAGCTGTTTTAGTTTTGAAATAGTTATTTGTCATATTTATACAAATAAATGAAAAATAAAAATGTTTCTAAAATATGTACTTATTATTTGTCATTATTCATCATTAAAAAAGTATACCTACCTGATGACTGTTATAGACATACAATAATAATTTAAAGAATAAATAATAATGAATAATCTGTGACCTATGGTTTACTGATATTATTAAGTATAATACAGTGAGTGAATATCGCCTATAGGATTCCTTTATTAAAATTATAACTACAATGGTTCTTTTTAAAGTTTTAAAACTTTAAACAAGAATAACAAGTTTCCATTTCTATACGTCGGTTGTATTTTTGTATCTAGTATCTTGTTCATATTTTGTACATTATATCAAATAATTTAATAAGTGACAGTCTCACAATCAATAAATTGTTATATTTTCATTATATTCATCTAAAAAATTGTTATAAGGAAATCCGCATTTATATTAATATAATATTGACGATAACAATTTACGACTTTTTTTATATACAAATACCTATATTTGATTTTATCCTTTCACAATCCCGTCTGTAAAATATATTATAATTTAATCATTCATTGTTTTTGCTGTTCAAACTTTATAGTCACACTAAATAATTACTAATTATATTAAATAATTGATGGTAGCACAACCTGCATATATGTATATGTATCATAAAGCTAGATAATTTTAGGGTTAACCTGGCAGGCTATGGTCGGTTTTTACATTCCTAATATAACTACTATAAATACAGGGGCAAATAGTCGACGTAAAATATCATATATTTCTATAATACACGTAGTCTAATCGACTTTTGTCTTGGAACCACTCTAACTAGTTTAGTTAAACTTAGTTTGCAACCTTGGCGTTAAACGAATTATTAGGTTAATCTTTATAAAGTTAACTTATTGCGTGCAGGTGCATTTTATTTATGTACCGGTATGGAGAAAACTATTTGAGTGGCTGCGTCCCAATTAATAGAAGTTGGTAATTTGTATCCAACAATTAATTTTATTTCTGTATAATGAAATGTATTTATTTATTCATAACGACGTGCCTGCATTAATTCATATTATTATTTTGGTCTGTCTGTCAACGGCGCTATGATACTAACACAATGGTGACCATTATTGCTGTAATAAAACAGTAATATACCTACCGATACCGATAAACGCAAGCCAGATAACTTGCGACCAAGTATCCCGGGTTAGGGTAAGACGAGCATTATATTCGTCATTTATTTTGTAATATTGAAATTCAATAAACTTTTTCTGTATCAAAAACGTCTTACCACGATCAAATAGTAATGCACACACCCGTACGAGTAAGTACTAAACTGTCTAAACCACCTGTACAAATTATATTGTATAATTTCGTAATTGCGCGAGCGAAAGCTGCTGGCAATTTAAACAGTCAAACCCGAACAACGCCGTACAATATACGTACAATATTAGTATTTCAACGTTATTGTCTTTTCAGAGTGTTGAACAAACTGAATGTCCAGATAATGGATACACTCGGCTCGATTTCGGCATCGTTTCTGTCGGGGTTCTCCGTGTCTACCGCACGACTTGCGTACCTAGAAATATGTGACGTTTGCACAATGCTGACGAAAACGTTCCAAACACAATTGTTCATCAACATCGTGGGCAACGTGTTTGGCGTCACGTTCATGATGCTCTCCGCGTTTAACACGCTCATGTCCGACGGTGCAAACAACATCCGAATCACGCTGTACTTTCTTTATGAATCACTGATACGTACGCTGCAGATGTACTTCATCATTGACGCTTGCCATACGACCGTCGAACAGGTAAAAATCATATTATATTAAAACTTTGCAACAAAACAATGACCATAACGTACACAAGTCGCGTATAAATCGATCGACTTTATTTCCAGATACGCAAATCGCATCGTTTTACGCGAACGACTAGTATAATATTTGATTTACTTTTAATATAATTGTGCCACATGTGACAATAAAATGATTGGATAGGTATAATACGTATATGTTAATGTACATATAATGAATTATTATACCATACTGTGTGCGCCTGTCGTTTTGTTTAGGACCAGCAGCTGCCTGGGTTGAAAAATTCCTTGGAAAATATTATGCTAAATGTAGAATCGGATAATTTTACACTTTCAGCGAATTATGTACACGACGAAGCTGACATTTTAACAATATATTTAAACCGAAAAGACAAGAAATGAATCGACGAGTTCAAACGTCTGATTCGATGTTTTTCTAATACATAGAACAGAAACTTAAATTAGAGTAAAATAAGTTAGTTGCGCAGCTAAAATCGTGGGGTCATAACAAATTTATTTTTATTTTTAAGTACTACTAATATATTGTCAATATAATACACAAAATATTTTCCAAATATTTGTTTTATACTGGTATAATCAGCAGGGCTCGGAAATTCATACATTTGCATATCAATCTTGCCAAGTTGTATTTAATGTTAAATGATATAGAAATCCATTTCAAGGTATCATGGTAATATATGTGAAGTTTTATTTTGCATGTTTAGAAATGTTTATGCGTTTTGCTATTTTATCAGACATTTTCTTCAAAATTTTGATATTCCTATCATATTATGATGAAAAAAAAAAATACGATCATTTATCATTGAAATTTTGTTACAACATAAAATGATTAAAAATAAAATACTAGTAGTCATAAAGTAATCTTCATTCAGTTTATCAATGTAATGAAGTTAACTCAAGTTCACAAAAACTCACTAATATTTAAATTCTATTTATTTTTTTTATATATTCTTAAACTAAAAATAAAATATAACTTTTATAAAATTAATGGAAAATTCTTGTTATTTTGAAAAATTGTTAATGATATAATTTTTTTAATGAGTATATTTTAAATGCATAATTTTAGATTTTTAGTGCATATATTTGAACTTTTTAAGGTATATTTCAATAATGCATATTTTGCCAATTTTTAATGCATAAGTGCATGCTTATTAGGCTTTTTTTAGGACATAAACTTCCGAGCTCTGTTAATCTGTTATATAGTTTTGTATATTTTACAAGGCCACATACAAATTTAACTTGACTCTAAAAAAATGTTTTAAGTTTAAATAACTACTTCTCTCAAAGTTTGAACTTGTGTAGATATATATATTTTTTTATTTGTATATATGTAGGAAGAGAGGAAGAACGTTAAAATTTAATCTTGGCATTGAACGATGATTTTATTATAGACCTCGTTCCGGAACTATTTTATACGTGTTTAATATTTATAATTCCATTTTCAACGAAAATAATTCAATAAGAATTTATGTTAAAACACGAATTAAATAACAAATAAACTAAATCTATCTTCGCGTTCTAGTATACTACCTAAAAAGTATATTAATAGAACTTTTACAGCTGTATGGTTGATAATTTCAAAATTAATTTTTAATTATACAAAGAGAACGTAATTTATCTATTTATCGTATAAATATATCTTGTAAAAATATCGTTTTAATTTATATTTAACTTTCATAAAAATATTGACGCCTAGTGAAAATAATAATATTAATCTATTATACAGGCGAATATCATTAACATCACATTTCAGAAGAAAATTAATGAATATAATCAAGTAAATCTCATAAAAAAAAAGGTATGTAATATCATAAACTATAATATATAAAATAAATATTAATTTTTTTTTATTATTATTATTATTCTGCAGTAACTATAGAAAAATACAATATTACCATTCGAATCTCTCGTTTTCTAACGTCCCGTGCATTATTTTCATCGAACACAATACAATTTTCAAATTTTAAATTGTCAGACCATAAGTTGAAGTTGAGGCATACTTACAGGAGCTTAGCCTCTCCACAAAAAAATACTTTGAACCACCTTCCGTTAATTTTGTATCATCAGTTTGTATTATGTTATTAATAATATGCTAGTTTTGTCAGTTTTGGGTAAGGAATTTAGCATTTCATGAAATTCAAACAAATCTTCGGTAATGCGTCATTTTCTACTTATCTGAACCACCAAATAATACACAATATTATTCAAGAAACTATTGATTATCTATCCAAAATAAGATTTTTACCATTTTGAGTTAAAAAAAAAAAAAAAAAATTGAAAACATTTTTATTTAAAAGTTGAATTAATACTTTTTTTATTTGTATAGATACAATTATTCATTTTGGAGATGGTGGATCATAAAATAGAATTTGTTATTTATGGTTTTATTTGTCTGGACTTTGAAATGTTTGTATCGGTATGTCATTATACATTCTAGTATTAAAAAAAACAATTTCTATGAAATTTAGAATATTATAATTTCAGATAATCGGTACTATAGCTACGTATTTCCTAATTTTGGTTCAATTAGGATCTTCGCCTGACGTCTTGGTAAATACGTCAAATATAACGACAACAACAACACCCATTGTAACCAATAGAATATCAAAATAAATTACTATAATTTAAATTAAATAGTACAAATTCGTTAAAATTAATATTACTTTCAGTTTTATAATGTAAAGCTATTTTAAAATTTAAAAGACATATCATAATTACAAAATAAAACATGTTTATTTATCACGTTAACCATCTAGTCGGATGATATTTTTTCAATTTTGAAACAGTTTAATTTAAATAATGACGTTGATTTATTCAGTTTGATTTATCAAGTATAAAATTATATTATATTAAATATAAATGCAAACTCATACTTGTGCACATTTTTCACAATTTTAAAATACAACTATAGAATAACAAAAATGCAATAATGGTATACTTATAATAATAGGCACATTTTTATTACTATTAGGTATAATAATTTAGATTTTACTAAAATCTTTCTTAATATTAAATTACCTTTATAAATGCCAAAATAAATAGTTTTTCATATTTGTTTAACATTAACCTTAAGCCTAAAACTAAGAATATAATAATAATAACAAGGTTTTTAGATGTACTTTTCCAGGTTCATTGTTGAAGGTCGCAACTGCTATGGCATTATTACGTTTGACGTCTGTCCTTTGGTTAAAAACATAGGAAACTGTCAAACAGTGCTTATGATTTAACTATTGAAACCAAAAAACTTTCAAATATAGTTATATATCACGATCGTGATTTGTAAATAAAACAAAGACGCATGAATAATATTGTTATAAGCTTACCATTGAAATGGATTCAGATTAAAGTATTATATCAATGTAAAATTAAACAATAAAAGTGTATTGTAGTGTATATTATATTTATACTATCATTATTTTTTTTTAAATACAGCATATATCTGTCATAATTTTCATAATATATCTAGTTTATAAGTTATATGGTTTATATATGAGTTAAATTAATTAATAACTACAAAAATTGTTCTATAGACTACAATGTTGGTTTTTTAAAAATAATTTTTAGTTTCTAAAACTAGGTAAGTACTTCACATTTTACCATACAATACGTAAACTGTTGAAATTACTAGATTTTAAGTATACGTAGTTGAAACCGATTCGAATATTAAATTGTTCGAAAAAATAGGTACATAGATACTTACATACTTACCACACATTTAGTTTAATCAAAAACAAATAAATAAATATGGAACAGTATAATTTTAAGCGTTTTTATTTAATATAAACGCATACAAACAATAATATTATAATTATCATTAAGCTATAAAATACATAATAATACTGTTAGGGAGTTACAAATATGATTAATTGAATTTGAAACGCAATATATTTACCCGAAAAAACGATTAAGTATTCGTTTGTTTATAAATCTATTCTTAAACAAATCACGAGAAAGTATTATAAGTTTGAAGAAAATATAATTATGAACGAAACAATGACTATCAAAATAAAAACCATGTAAAGAAAATTTCCATATGTGAACAATTACGGGTTAAATAAATTAACCTTGGACTTAGCCAAAGTTAAAGCAAAAATGCATAATTCTAATTTAATGTGAAATAACACAAAATATAATTTAATAACTTATTAATTTTTAAGTTTAAAAGTATGTAGCAAATATGTGGATAAGAACTAAATGTTGCCTATTCACGTGTTGACAAACATAAAGATTTATTAATTTATGCAGAAAATAGTGAAACTAAAAATATTATTCACAAATTGGCATTGCAATAATAAAATTAATACTTGAATATTATTATCATTTAAATTTCATATCAAACGCCTAACATTTTGTAACTTAAAGAAATTATATGCTATGCTTAGCTGTACTGGAATCTGTGTGTGTATTATTATTAATTTAAATATTAAGTGTCTTACTAATAGGTATACGTATATTACGTTACACAGTTGCATTATTCAGTATATTGTGATATTATGTCAATTTAAATTATAAAGTATCACTATTAAGTATTTGTGGATCAAACGTTTTACGAGCGATTAACTTTGTTTTTTTTTATTCTTGTTATACATTATAATTTATAAGTAAACACCTATCGATACTGTACATGTGTACATATTATATAACTATAAGTATCTACTTTTAGTACCTTATTTTATTAATTTTACTAAATTAACACGTATTTCTTAGATTATTTGTGTAATTATCTCAAACATAAATAATTAGATACATTTTTACAAAAACTATGAAATAAATACTAAGTACACAAATACTTTGCGTTATTAATTTTATTACCCAAAAATTCATAATATTTGTGTTATTTTATTAATATTAAAAAAGTGTAAAACTACTTTTATTATGAACATTCGTAATGTAGTTTTTTATTATTTTAAATATAATTAATCATATTTATGAAAACTTATTTAAAGGTTGATTCTTCACCGGATAAAGGAGTTTTTATAGTTGTATAGGATTTATGCAGTTGTTCATCACTTTTTAACTGACGATTAAAAAATAAACAATCACTTTGTGGCACATACTTGTCCACCGTTTTCATAACTGTTTCCGGAAAATCCCCAGCTACCATTCTAGTTTATAAGATAAAAGTTGTATTAAAATGCAATGTGAAAAATAAAAATTATATTTTTATCTTACTGTATTATGTCTTCAGGAAAACAACAATTTACTGCCTTAATGACTTGAAATAATTCTGGATTTACATGTGGTTTAATATTTTGAATCATTTTCAAATGGCCATTAGTAATAAAACTTCGTCGAGCTTGAAGATTTTTAGGCAATATCTGTAAAATATTCAACAATAATAATTAAATTTGATTACCAATTTATATCCTTAAAAATAATGAGACAATGTTAATCGCATGTGTATCTTGCTTATTGATTTAAACATATATTTTAATAATATAAAAGGGTGCCTATACACATTATACATATAAAATTTTACCACATTTTCAAATCAAGAACTTAATTGTTTATAAAGTTATGACTATATCATTATATTTGCACAGTAAGAAAATTATATATTTATCTTAAGACACTTAGTAAATCGTAGATGTGATGATTGATAACATTAAATAAAACAAATTATATGTGATTTTATGTAACACACATAATTATAAATACATAAAATATACAAAATTAACTAAGAAATACTTTGCTTATTTTTTCAAGTATGAATATCATTATTTCGATAGGGACCGACGGTGTCAATAGTTTTTCTAAAACATTAAAATCATCACAATTTTTCAATATTTGTTCTAGAGCAACTATACATTTGTATTTGTTCTCGTTATCCAAATTTGAATCCATGTATACCTAAATAAAAAATGAAGATTTATTAATGCAATAAATTATTGTTTTTATCTTACATTCATGATATTGGTTAAACCATCACAAGAACAAATAGACCTCGCATGTTCAGCACTGTGTTGACCTATCATGCCTAATGTCCAAATAACCCCAGCTTTCGTCAACTTGTCTGCATCACTTTTTAAAATAGCAGTCAAATGCATCAATACCTTATATATAAATATATATGTATATATATAAATTTAATAAATTACTTCTATTTTGTACAATTAAACCAATAAAAAAATGCATTTAAACCTGAGACTGAATAATTTCTAATGCAAGTTTTGGTGACATTGCAGCAATATATCCCAATGCAAGTACAGCAGGATTAGGAGACAATTCTTGACTACACGAAATAACATTTAACAGCTTATCTATTCCACCACTATTAACAACCATTTGAGCGATCTATAAAAATAATAACTAATAAATTAATAATAATTAATAATAACTAGTGGATTTTTTATATGATTAAATAAGAATAATATAGTGGTAGCTTAAACGGTGTTTAATGAAACTTTTGTAAAATTGATTACAGATATATACGACATTAATACGCATTATAACTCTTACTTATAAACACAAGGTAATGCATTAAAAAAATATATCATATAAACAAATAGGATATTCTTCTTTTATGATAATAATGATTAATATAATTAGTATATTTATTATAATATGATATATTTATACAGTTAAACAAATTAAATAGTACCTATGGTAATATTATACCTGAACACTGTGTTTTACTACTTCGCGAATTACTTTAGCTGAATTGTTACGTATTGATTCGTCTGAATGCGCCATCAAAAGTAATATTTCTGGGAATAAATTCGACTCGATTGCATTTTCAGTTAAAAACAATGAATGCTTAACAATATTTTTTATCAATATCAATGCACTTTTCTAATAAAATTAAACAATTTGAAAAAAATAAATCAAAATATTATTATTATTATTATTGTGTAATTATATTATTTTTGTTGTATTTATGCAAATATTCATAATTTGTGTAAGCATTTTAAATAACTTAGGATATAATATATAATAGTATATATATATATATATGATAGGATTAAAATAAACTTTAGACTATACACAAACATACATTTGACCTTTAAAACACTAATTTTTAGTTTCAAAGGCATCATAATAGTTCATAAAATATACAACTTATTCCTGGTGTACTTTAAAGAAAAATAAACATTTATTGTTTAATATTCTTCTTTTTAACTCCTAATTTTAAAATTAAACATAATACTAGATTAATTCATATCAATATTTTCAGACATGATAGATTTTTTCGGAAGTTAATAAAACCAAATTTAAAAATCGATACTGAGTTAAAATTATTATGAACATTAGATTATAAAAAGTTATCAAAATAATATATTTTGAGAATAGTAGTAAAGTTTTGAATACATTAAAAAATCACTTATAACCATATTTATTAAAATATTTTTAGACATTAAATTTAATTTAATATATTTTATACATATTTTTATAGCAAATTTCACTTCATTTAATTCATTTAAAAAAATATTATTTTTAACAATTAGTCAAATTAATGTAATTATATGATTGAAAATAATCAATCAAAATAATTATAATAAAAATAAAAATAAAAATACATGAAATAAGATTGGAAAATATACCTGAACTTTTTTATCAACAAAGTTAGGCATTAAAAAAAATATCACATGAGGTAGAGTTGGTACATCCACAATTTTAACAGCTAAATCTTCGTTATTTTTGGCCATCTCGTCTAATGCAGTTAAAGCAAACAGTTTTAAGCTTTGTTGTTGTTCTTTTAAACATAGAACAATTTGAGGTAATACACCTGAAAATACAAAACATGCATATTATAAATATATTTTTTACGGGCGTTCGACATAAATAGGTCAAACATAAAATATTATACAAACATATTTAGTGATAAACTATTCATTTATAAATGTTAATATTATCTAATCATTTCCGTAAACAGAAACGTAACTTTTTGTTTAAATATTTTATTTTGTCAATAAAAATATCAATTATATTATAATTACAAATATCTAAAATGTTCAAATATTTCAGTTCTTTTCTACAAATAATAGTTACAAATTAAATGCTTTGTCAAAAATCTTAAAAATGTATTTTATTCATAAGCTTGTCATACAAATTTATAAACATATTAAAAATACATAGATGCTATTGTCCTTTATAGACATTTGGAGTTCTAAATTTTATAAAAGTAGATATTTAAAGTAACAATTTTAGTTATTAAGTTGTAATAATGTAACTCTAAAAATATTAATCGTAAGGACTAGGTACTTTTTTTCCATTACGAATATATTATTATTGTTTTCTAGATAATTAAATCTTCAAAATTTATATAGCATAATTTATAAAACAAACTAATTTTCACTATCACTATTGGTACGCACGGTATTAATTTTTAATTGAATAATAATGATATATGATATAATGTTATATTATTAAATATTATAACATTATATAATCATATATAATTTTTATTCAATTAAAAATCAATACCATTCTACTAATAGGAAAATAAATTACAAGTACCAATGTAAATAAATATTAAAATATCCTTAGAAATAGAAGATGACTTTGTATCAACAGATTCGTCAAAATCGTTTTTTATTTATTCATTGATTACTCATTAAATTCAAATTTAACACATCAATTATTACAGTAACCTACTCAATGATAAGATAAACTCGATATAGTATTATACAGCGTAATGTATATCATCAATTTTAAATGATTATTTTACTTAATTCTCATCCAATTTTTTTTTTCATGTTAAAGTTTATTAAAACTTACTTATATTTCAAAACTATGATTTTAATTATGTAGTAATTTTATATTCACAGAACATTTAAAGTTAATGAACTACAAATATAAACTAGAATAATATTAATATTAATAAAAATAATTTAGCACATATTTTAATAAATACCATAGTTTACAATTAGTTGTGATAGTTTCACGTCTAAGCGAGTAATGCAGGTAATTGCTTGCATGGCGGCTTCTTTGACAAATGAATCGAAGTCCTTCATGCAAATCAAAATGGCGTCTATTCCTCCACATTCTTTAATTACGATTTCAGTACTTTCCGATGAATATTTACAAAGATTTTTTACAAGGTTCATGCAATTTTTTTTATAATATTTCTATAATATAAAATATATATATATAATAATTGTAAAATAATAATATGTATTACTTAACCTACATTTCATTTAAAATTTAAAAAATTCAAAAATGTTTGCATCTTTTTATGTTCAAAATATTCTGATTTAGTAAAAATACCTAAATCTTAAGAAAAAATGAAAAATAGGTTCTTATAAATTTAAGAATGTAATGTCCCTAACCTAACCTTGTTTATAAAACGAATACCCCATAGAATTACATCGACATTTTAATATTTTTTTACTTAGTTATTATCTATCATAATATTTTAGTTATATTTTGTAGGACTTAAAATTAAACACATATTTAGATTAAAAAATTATAAAGTATAAAAGTTTGCAACATATCACAGAATTCACTCCTACTTTTGGGCTCTACAATTTACGACCATAATAATTGTATGCAAGATATTTTCAAAGTATTGTGTTGTGTGCAAAATAATTTTAGTATAGTAGTAATGATTCTTTGATATATTAGTTATTGCTTACTAAATTATATAACTATACAGGATAATTATTAATAAATATTATCAATTTCAATAATAAAAAATAAAAATACCTTTGTATACTTATATTTAACTGTATTATATAATAATAGGAGTATATTAGTTATATATTTTAATGTTGAAGTTTTAAACATTTTACCTATAATTAATTATCGTAACACCTCGTATTAATAAATTAATCAGGTTTTAAATGAGTGGAATTTTTTGCAGGGTGTATATACGAGTATATTGTATAAGAATCCTATTAGTGGTAAAATACCGTATTTATTTATCAATACAATTAATTTATGTTTGAATATATAATTATATAATGATAAGAAACATTTTTTTATTGTTAATACCTATATTGAATTAGATTAGATTATATTATACTGTGTAATGCATTTTAAGTAAAAAACTCATTATTTTTTATTTTTGAAAATATATTTTTACATGATTAGGTATAGTATAGGTAAACCTTAAATCTTCATTCAATGTATTTTTTTTATATATGCAGTTATAATTTTTTTTTTACGACATATATTTTATACGAACACAATTCATGTACTCACTTATCAAACTATTTATTTCGGAACGCAATTTATGTGTAGCCTAAATTTAAATATAAATTATAATGTTAAATTATTGCTCACAAAAAACGATTCTGAACGGAGACTGTTTGTTGACTCATTATCATATAAGTATATTACTATACTAATCAATATAGTAGTTTATTTTACTTTTCATATAATTATGGTATAAACCATAAGTAAGCAATATTATAAAATCAATCTAAATATTTTGAAAATATCGTGTAAATCAATAATTATGTATAATTCGTAAACATTTCAAATTCCCACGAAAATATGAATTTCAACAAATAACTATATTTATAAGTCTTTGCTTAAATATTATCTAATTTGTCCAAATTTGAAATTAAAATGTCGATAAAAAAAAAATTGTAATAATTTAATATATAGTTTAGATTTTTTTATTACGTATATACTATTTATGATACCTTGTATTAAATTTCCAAACCTTAAATATTAATGTTAAAAATGTTGTGAATTTTCAACAACAAAATTAATTGCAAATTTTCATGAGTTGGTAAATTTGAATTTTAAATACTTGTAAAAAAAGCTTATGATAAGCCTTGTAGTTGTTAAACTTTTTGGCTGAACAAAAATGGTTTTGTTGAAATATTGTTTATTAAGAAGTAATCAAAAATTTTAAATGTCCATAAATAACTGAAAATATTTAGAAAATTATACTATGTATATTGTATAGAAATTTATAATATATATTTTATTGGTAAAAACTTCAAATATCTACGATTAATAATTTTTGAATTACAACAAAAAATTAAAAATAAACAATTTACGAATTAGCCAATATAGTAAAAATATTAACTTTAAACACGCTCATGAAAAATTAATGAAACCTTCCCGTAAACTTTATATTTTTATATAAGTAAAAATACTTAAAAGGAATCCTGTTTTAATTTTTCAAATTTTTCATAAAAAAATCAAAATTATAAATTTCTAATTTAAAATAATTTTCAAATTTAAGCAATTTTTAAGAATTGTCAAAATTCTAATTTTAAATTCTTATAGAAAAATATTTTTATATTTTTTGGTTGGTTTATGAAAAAAGTTAAAAACCACGATGAACCTTGACCTTGTATTAAATTTTCAAACTTTTTAACTGAGCGATAAAATCATTTTTCTTATTACTTTTTGTACATAGGTACAAACACAAAATTGTGGATTTAATTTATTTATTACAACGCTTAAAATATAAAGCGATAAGAAATAATAAAAAATAAATAATAACTTACAATTATGTAAAAAAATATATTTTCAAAAACGTTCTTTGAAATAATAACTATTTTATATTAAATAGATCACACCCCGTGTAACACATTTTTGTACTTTTACATGGCTCACAAACAATATCTAAGGCAAACGTTATTTTAAACAGATACATCTTAGGCCCGAACGAACTTCTTTCATCTTTTAAAATAATATAATACATAAAAAATATACATTCACTTATTATATTATTATGCGCTTTAGTTTATAACTATTATACTTATAAAATATAGCCATTTATAATTTAATGTATGTGTACATAAAATTTTACATACATTTTCCTTCACAAGCTGTCCGAGTAACCGGCTCAGTAAATTTTTTGAACATACTATTTGTTTGGCGCACGGTTCGCTATTACCAGCCAACCTTACTAAACACAATACAGCGTTCATTCTCACGGTAGGATTTATATTAGTCACTAATGGCAGAACTATCTTGATAACATGGCTTTCGTACAAACAATCGACATAAGCAGGCTTGGCCGCTAGTTCTGCTACGTTCTGCACGAATGTCAACTGACTTTTTGCATAGTTATCAAAAGCTATTTTAGTAAACAAAATTAATTTTTAGGTAATGTATTTAATATAATTTTATCTCGGAATATCATGAAATACGTTATTATACTTTGTACGACGGCTTTTGGAGATGGACTCATGTTATTGGAAATATTTATGTTGACTTGTAAAATATTCAAATTCTTCAAATATTCATGAGAAAAATCTAAATACCTAATATACAATAGTTTACGTGTTACTATAGAAACATTCTATGACCTACCTATATGATTATCTAAAATCACATATAAATATCTTTATTAAATTACAATAATTTATGATTATTTAACAATTAGGCATAATCTATACCATGGTCTTAAAATATAAACACAATTATAATAGTATAAATTAAACACGATCTATATTTATTTACATAAATAAAACAAGATGGGTTCCTGTGACTATGATTCTTTTTTATCTTACAATCTTAATTTTTTTTTTTTGTAAGAAATTAAAATCTAAACTTAATTTTAATTTGCTCTTCGATAATTTATATGATTAGTAATAATATAAGTAAAATATGAAACTTTATAGGTATACCATGCAGGACCAGATTGTGTCAACAATTTCTACAGAGAAAATATAAATACTAAATGGTATACCTAAATAACTACAGTAAATATTTAATTTTAGTTATTCCTACTATCTATTAGCTTCCCTGTGTAGATATTAGTTCATCAATTGTTTAATATACATGTCCTATTAATCTAGCTGTTTATTATTTAAAGGTAAAAAAATACAAGTTTAAATCTAAAAAAGGTTTGAACAGTAAGTCTTGGTAGAATCATAACTATTGCTCAAATTAAATATATCATTTGTTTTATACGTCTTAAACAAAATTCCTACCTAAACTTTATTAGTTACCTATTTAGAAATAAAAATGTGAATAATATCATTTAATATTTATTAACAAGGCTCGAAGACAAAATCGAATAGTTTCTATCACAAGAACATAACTTTATAATCAAAAAAAAAAAGAAAAAGAAGTGTTGCTATTGCATCATTGTTGAGGATTACATATCAGTGTACAAAATTAAAACAGTTGCAACAAACAAGAAGTTGTGATTTTGTAAGTAGTTAACCCTTATTTCGTGTATCCACATCGTTAGTATCATTGGCGTTCGGGCAATCGTTCATTTGAGCGGAAACAGTCGTGTTTTGCACGATTAATAAGAGTGACTTAATCGACTTATCGACATATTTTTTTTTTGTTTTTTTTTTTTCGCACAGTGCGGCGGCGTCCGATCCGTTCCGATTTGACGGTCTCGTTCGTTTAACGACGCACAATGACTGAGACGTCAGCTGGTCGTTATCATAAAACGACGTAATCGTGTGTGTGTGTGGGTGTGCGTGCGTATAATAACAGTACCTAACACTAAAAAAGTCAAAAGTACTTCAGTACGCGTCGATGTTCGTCGTCGTTCTAGTCCTAGTTTCTCTGGTCGTATTATAGTCATAATTCGTTTGTAGACGTCGTAGTTGTTAATTGTTTTAGTGGTTTCGCGACGAAGTCGGTAGATATCTGATCTCGCGTATGGCCGCCCCACTTTCCTCGTCTAATGTCGACAACTACTGTTGACGTTGTTTTATTGCGTTGTCGTCGTCGCCGTTACCGCCGATGGATAGACCATCCACGATTGTCCCACCGGGACCGGTCGCGACTTCATCCGCAGCCCCTGCTGGATCAAGCAAGGGATGTGGTGTCCCGGGATGCCGAAAAACCAGCCAAAAGTGGTGTTGTGGCACCGAACAGTGTCCAATGTGCCATAGATTCCGCAAAATGTTCCACTGCAAGACCTGTGTCGGGAATGGCGACTTTGGACACTCATCGGCCTTCGACAAGGGCAGGTCAGTTCAGTACTGTGCACGGTTTCAAGTCCACCTTAGCGACACGATTCCATTGACAAATTTATATTTATGTTTTAAATAATATGTATAATATAGAGCTTAGAAATTTACCCAATTGACTATGCTATGTTCAGAAGTGGACTAGTCAACATTTTTGCTGGTCAAATAGATATTTCAGACTATTTCAATTTACCCTTACCAACACTACTATAGCTTATTTCAAATAATATGTTTCATTGGGATAAGTCATAAAATACGTATTTGATTATCTCACAATTTTTTCATAGTATTAATTACCATTTTAACCAAAAAACTTTCTATATCCATGTCATTTTCCTCTATTACCTTAGTTATAGATAATTAAACTATATTGATTTCAAATAAATAACTATGTAATATTTTTTCTATAAAATTAATTTTAATCATTTAGATATTTTAAGAAAGTCTTAACTCTTAAAATGTGTAGTTCAATAGTTTTTAAATTTCATCAACTATTAAAATTTTAAAATTAAATATTCATAAAAAAAAATGTTGATTAATTTAATTAGAAATGTATTTGGCCAATCATGCAAATAAACCATATTTAAGGGACCATTACTTTACTATTAATATATTAAATGTTAATATTTTATTGTTTATACAATCCAGCATTAGTAACAATTCTTATAAATGTAAAATATGTTCATATCAAATCTATGATATTAATAAAGATACTGTATATTCACTTGGAATAGGATCTATTTTGACTTCACACTAGTTTTTTAAAATTTTGTATTCTAATTAGGTAATTCAACAAAGTGTTTAATACACTAATCAAAAACTGTACATTTTAATTATATTATCATACTACTATTTACTATTTATATTATTCTAAGTAGATACATTATAATTACATCCAATCACAAAATAATACACTCAAATTATTACCATTAAAAATAACAAAAGTTCTGGAACTTTTTATTGACCACTGAACAATATCCCAATTTATACACTATCCACTATGACTGATTCTAAAATTGAATTGAATTGCGTGTGTCCAACTACTCTAATCATCCCATCAGTAGTAATGTATCATTATTATTATGGTTAATCAAAATCCTAAAAACTTTTAATGTCTTAACTATTGCCTACCTATATCACAGAATACTATTTGGTATTTTGTCAATTCATTGTTTTCAAATTAATGTCATGAATATCTACTAAAATATTCTAAAAGTGTAAATCCTGCAACTTCTTGTTGCATTATAAATTTACATATAATATCAATACCTATTTAATTATTATTTCTATAATTTTAATATTTAATTAAATACGAGATACAATAGTAATTAAAAAATTAAACATATTATATTTTATACATTTAAAAATTGTATTAATATTTATTATCATTATATAAGTATGTTTTAATGATATTGAATATAGTAACCTATAATTTATTAAACTTACTTTTATTTTTATTTTAGGTTTTTCAAAAAACAAATAAAATTTCAAAGTATTGTCTATAATTCTAATTTGTTCAAAAATGATTGTGCTAAAATGTTCTCTAAAAGACAGTGTACTACTTTGAAGGTAAAATATTTATTTACTGTTACAATGTTTCAAAAGTGTAATAGATCTATTAATATTTATTTTTATGTTATAGAAAACAGAAACTTCAATATTACAAGAAAAAATTAAATTATTAAGACTTGCTATATCGGACAAAAACAAAATTCTTACAGATAGTAAGAAGGCACAATTTTTTTAATATATGGGATTCGTTTTTATATTACTAGTGTTTAATTAAATCAGATAGTGTAATATCATTTCAAATATTTAATATAGATATGCACTTTTCTCATTTAAAGTAACACAATATTTTTAAATTTACTTTAAAAGCTCTTTGATGATCTCAATATTATAATTTAATTTCTGTGTGTAATACTGTAATGCATGTCAATCTAAAACCTACTCTAATTTAATTAATATACTCTAACAAATTTAATTTTAGATATTACTGACTTCTGTCAATAATTAAAGTCTGCATAATATGAAATTACTAATGAAATACCAAATTAATATAATATTTGAAATATATTTTTTTCTGCTTATTAATGAAATTTATCTTATTGTTTTATTTATAGAAAAAAATCAACTAAAAAAAATAAAATTAGAAATAGATAATCAAAAATCAAGAGTTGATCGATATGGAAGTCGTGTTGTACGATTAGAAGTTTTTACCAAAGATCAATTATCAGTTTTGAATGATAAAAAAAATGAACTATTTGCTATTAGACCCAATTTAAAGAATATAATTCGAACACGTATTAATCAGCTTGTAACTCATATATTCTCATTGGATGAAGTACATCCAACTATTTTACAGTGAGTATAATATTTCATAATACAAATTACACTTATAAAATATTTGATTAAAGGCTATCAATTAAATTTCTTAACATTAATATAGGTGGTACAAAATTAATATTATGAATATTATTGATTATTGGTCATTATACTACATTTATACTTGTTCTATTAATCATTCCCATATATATGTTGCTTTAGTTTTTCTTATGTTTAAGATATCAGCAGTTCCAATTTTATACTGTTAAAGTTTAAATATTAAAGTGAATTATCCTCTTATAAAACTTTAAGTAAGAACATCATCTGTGTTTTCTTATTAGATTTTGTCTATACTTCAGTTTAAAAAAAAATTATTAGCATGTTAAGTATTATTATTTAAAAATATTCATAATACACTACCAAATAAATTTAAATATCTTCAAAAACCAATAAAATAACACAGATAATTTCCTTACTTTAAGGTTTGTTAATAGGTCAATTCACTCCAGTATTAAAACTAACCATGCAGAATTGGAATTACTGAACTTACATGTTGTCATGCTATGCATTAGTAAAATGGTATAACACTTGTAGGTAAGATGTCTTTTTAAGCCCTTGAAAAACAAATTTATCACATGTAATAAGTAATAATCAAACTTAACTCTTATATTTATCAAATCATTTATAAGTATATAAAACATCTTAAAAATACAATTATAAACAAGTCTAGTGCACAATTTGAGTTCTCAGTAAAAAAAAAAGATATCACCAAGCAGTGGCGGACTGAGAGAAAAAACAGCCCTGGAAAATCATAATTTTAAAGACCCTCAGTAATACAAACGGTCCCGTATTTTAAGATAATCAGAAATTTGGGTTTTTATATTTAATAATAATTTTACATATTTATTACTTATTAGATAATATTTTAATTTATAATTTCACAATGATAATATTAATAAATATTTATTTTATACGAGCAGCAGCTCACCGGAAAATTTCTTGGTATCTCGATCGTTCAATCTGCCACTGTCATCAAGTTACTCCTTTTGACTCTTTTTATTATATATAATCATTAAATCAACAATGAAAATTCCTTTTTAACTGAATATTACTCTGGTGGTTGCATCCTAATTATTAGCTAAGTTTTAATAGTAGTTTTACAATACTTTGATTAACTTTGTTCAAAATTAAAATGAGTTATATTTTTTATTTGGTGATAGGAATGAAGAATTGGATGCTAATAATAGTAATAATAGTTTAAGTCATGCATTAGCGGAAGCTTCAAAACTGACATATGTATGCGGTCAATGGGTAGATACTTGTGAAGAATGGTCGAGACAAACAGAACTTGGATACCGCATCGTAGCACCCACTCTTCCAGCAAATGGAGACTACTCTGCATATAATGAATGGGGTTTATATTTAAAATAAATGTATCTAATATATTTAAGCAATAGTACAGTTTAATAACACTTTTTTCATTTTTGTTTATTTTCCAGTTTCAGATAAGAATAGGGATTATGCATCTCATCAAACTTTTGTTGAACCAAATCCTGCATGTACAATAAGTGCTGCTCTTACATATACCTCGCAGTTAGTAAAGCAACTTTCCTTTTTTATAGACGTTTTTTTACCTAGGCGTCCAAATTTTAGGTACTGTAATCGGTAAACATACACTATATACCTCAAAATTGAAGTATATTACTTAATATTTATATATTTATAGTGAATTTTGTGGTAATGAGCTGAATGAAACAAAATTTGCAAAATATGTTACTCACTTGAATGCTAACATTCTTTACTTGTGCTTTTCACAAAATGTTGATCCTAAATTACTACATCCTGACCATACATTAAAAAATTTGCTGCTACTATTGGATACATCTGTTAGTGATCTAGGAAGGTAACATTAAAAAATTTTTTAACCATCAATATTTAACATTAAGTAATCAAATAACTTTAAACAAAATAATTAATACTTTGATTTACTTATTTATAAATAATATTTATTCAAGTACAATTTTGAATTAAATCTTTAATTGTTACAATATGATTTTTTTTTTAGGGTGGATCCACCAGACATTGATAGTAAACTATGCACTGCATTCGAAGAAAAGATAACTTTTCAATTATTTTCATCTACTGGAGACTCGGACTCTGAAGAAGACAATTATTATGAATGGGAAGCTGTGAGTTTAAAATTACTGACAAATTAAATTTTTAATTTGTTAAATGTTTATATTTTTGTTTTTTAAGGTACCAAATGTTGAATACCCTGCAGATCATACTCAATTGTCTTTACAGTCTGCTAGTAGTGTTGTTAGAGCAGGACTTGTAGCTAGTACAGCAGCCAGTTTAGCCTCGATGTGGCGTGGTTGGACTAAATAATAAGTAATACATTGTAATTGATAAAAATGTTCTTTTTAATTGTATTAATCTAAAATCAATCTATGATTCCACAAATTTGCACTTGCCTAAAATTATTTTCGTCTACATCACAAATTTCATTATCTGTAACAGTGCAAATTTAAATAGCAATTACAAATTATTTGTTTAGATATTATACTAAACCTCAGTTTTTTTTTATTTTTTAAAATGTATGTTGAATTAACTAGAAACAGAGTAAAATTTATTTTGTTGTTACCAAAATTGTATTATATATATATATATATATATTATTCATGTAATCATTGATTTCAAAATATTGTTTTATTTTTAAAATCAATCATAATATATATATTTATATTTATATATTATTATAAAGTTATGAACTAGCTAAATAATTATAAAATGTTAAATTATGATATGACCCCAAAACAAAATATGAATGACCAATGATCAGAATATAACATTAAATTATTGAACATTTTTTATAATAATTCAATTAAATTTCCCAGTAATTTTATTTGTTATTAATTTTAAATAATTTTTTTTAAGATATCACAATCTTAAATAAAATATTTATTGTATACTAATTGACAATTGAATGAAATTTTTAAATAATACCTTTAGTGATAATTTTTTGAAAATAAAAATATTAACAAAATATGAAAATTGAATTGTTTTCAAATTATGAAATAAAAAAAAAAAATCAATGATTTGTATTACAAATTAATATTTATGTTAATTTATATTCCAACATTTCTAATTCTCTTAATTTTAGTTCTGTTTTTGAAAAGCAATAATTTCAGTTTACCTTGATTTGTAATATTTCTTAATAACTTTAAATAGTGTAGAATTAACCACACAATTTCCGGATTGCATCTAAAATCAAATAGTTATATAAATTAAATGTAATCAACAAATCTTTATTAACACATAAAAACTCAAATTTACTAAAACCCAATTTTTAAGAAAATGCTTAAAATAATAATAAAAATCATCATTAATCTTCAGAAATTAGTTTTTCAGTTTCATCAAACGTAATTTAAAAAATTATTGAAGTCAAAATTAATTATGTGGAATTATTTTATAAATTGTCAATATTTTTTGTATTGGAAATTTTATTATAGTTTATGTTTTTGCTAAGCTTACATTGAAGGTTATCTGAATGATAGTTCATATTATATTATTATTAGCGTTTTAATCACAAAAAGTATTTCATAAATAATTTAAAATAGGTTTTAACACAATATAGGAATTATTTATTCTTTTTATTAATTCAGTGAAAACAGCATAATGAAAATATTATCAGATCATAACTTATTTCTTTTTGAATTCAAGTACACCAAAACCTCAAAAATGTAAATGTAGCACGGGAGTTTTTTTCATGTCAATAGTGAATTGTTGTTAAATAAATTTTTACCAATAACTGATTTGAAATTTTATTTGATGCTGAAGGCCCATTATTTTGTTAAATGTTTTATAATAGTATCAGTATTTTCATTATCTTTATAGTTGATTATATTCTAGAAATAGATCCTCACTTTTGTCTGCTTTGGTATTGGCTGATCATATAAAGTAATTATCGAGATTATTTATTTATTTTTTTTTTTAGTGCTTTTATTTGAAACAAATTATTGAGATTAAAGCAATATTTTTCCTTTTCTTTTAAGTTGGTCACAGAACATGCCATTTCTATTTAAATTATTGTTTTAATAATCCTTATTGGTACTTGTAATTTTTATGCGATGCTGCTTGTGTTGATCAGGTTTATCATACTTGTTGGATAAGCTACTTCGATCATTCACGTATCTCAAAAAAATTATAATGGTACGAAACAAAATTACAAAATATTATTAGTTCTAAAACGCTCAAATTATAAATATTTAAAATGTTGACAATTGCATTATAGTGAACATTCAATGTGATGATTATGATTATAATTAATAACTATATTGGCTTACCTTCTTATCTGGTTACCCATGAAACACACTTAATGCTTATATTAAAAAAAAAAAATCAAAACAAACTATTATAATTCTTTTATTTTAGTATAAATTAATACAATTGTATTTGTATTGTTACATTGACTACTGTTTTCAATAACTAAATTTTACTAATATTAGGTACATTATTAATACTAGAGGGATCATGTATTTATGTATAAATATATTTTTCTATTTTTATTTATTTTATAAAACAGTCCTTCTCAAAACCGTTATATTGTGACTACAATTCTATATATCTATTTTATATTTTTTGATTTCAAAATTAAATTAAAATATATAACCACGAAAAGCAATGTATATATATATACAGAGGAAAAGTTGTTACTGTATAAATGGCGTATAGATGCCAAATTGGAAAAAACATAAGTTAAATGCATCTTACAATAGTCCAAAAGACATCAAATAAATCTTATAATATTTAAATAATTTAATATCATGTTAATGCTTTATTTGTTTTTGCTTGCTGATCAATGAACCGCTTTGCAGGTTTATGTTTGCCCTTCAACAAAACTAATTATTAAGTGAATTGATCTACTAACAAATTTAAATTAATAACATTTATGAGCATTTTATAACAGTAATATTTTACATAGTTATAACTTATAAATCGTGAAATAACTACTACTGTGGTGACAGTAAATGTTTTTGTAACTCAGGTAAACAAGCATAAAATTTCAGGTTTTAATGTCTGGATTAATTTCCATCTTTCATGTTTTTTTAAAGTTATCGATTAAGGTTACTCCCAAGTGGCATTTATCATTTATAATCTATTATTCGACATGACATTTGAAATTTAAGGATTATTATACTTCACCATGCAACACTCTTAATCAAATCTATTTCAAAGGCAGGATGTTATATGGAGATAAACAGTAAATGATTTATCTTTTAGCAATAGTATAAATTATCTACCCGGTGATATTATATTTAGTTTAATCATAGATTAAATATACTTTATAAATATATTTAATTTATGGTTTAATATAGTAACCATTTATTTTTTTTCAATTATAATAGAATTTTCTATCATATCATCATATAAACCAATCTAGATTATAACATTAGTATTTAAAATCAATTGGTTAATTTTTTTTCTATGAACAGATGAAAAATAATTGTAACTTTAAGTCAATTATGGTTTTTATTTATGTTATAAATTAAAAAAGTGTTAATTTTAACATACAAATGTGATATGTATAATGCATAAATACATTATAATATATATCAAACATTAATAGAATAGGAATATTAATTTTATAATGTACCATTAGATTAATTTTATTCTTGTAAAACCACTTTGTGTTAGGTAAAACTTCATTGATATCCATTATAAGAAAATGTATATTATTAATAAATCATATTATTAAACATGATGATTACAAAATAATAACATATTTTAAACATTTAAATGATGTAATATTATTATTATTAATATTCCCAATTCAGTATGACAAATGTTAAAATGTGTACAAAATTAAACCATAAGTCTCTCAATTTCAGCTTGAATTTGTTGTATTTGAGACCGTAATTGTGAACCTTCATCAGTGGTAATGGAACACGCTATGACTGGCCTTGAAACACCACATGCTCGGCCTAATGCTGTAAAAAAGTTAAAATATAATATGTGAATTTGATAAGTTTTTATAAATTATTAATTTAAAATACTAACCTTGTTTTGATCTAATAAAAACATATAGCACATTTTTGTCCTCGCATAACAAAGGCAAGTGTAGCAAAATGTCTATTGGTTCTGCATCTGCTGCACAAACTATGAACTCAGCAATACCTCTATTTAAAGTTTTAGTGGCTAAAATTTATAACACTGTTAGCATATTATCAACTAAAAATACTTTTTACAATATTAACCTTCATTTGCTCCTTTACGTAATTGTTTATAGTTCATTGCTTGTTGAACCAAGTTTAAAATTTGTTTGGTCAACTGCTGATCAGCCAAAGGATATGCTTTAGGGTTAACATCTGGCAAGATTTTCTGGTCGTCCATCTTAAAATGTAATACAAATATTATATTATTCAAATGTTTACTATAGCCTATAACACTAGTTTGTGAAGGTTGAAACAATTTTAATACAAATATTGAATATATTAATTTTGGCTCTAAACAAAGAATCAAAAACTTTGTTATAAAATTCCATTTTATATCTGTTTATTCGGATTGATAGTAAAAAAGTTCCAATCTCAGATCATACTATGCTACTGTTTTACATTAGCTAAAATTAAAACTATCAACTCTGTCAGGAAAGGCGAAAATCGTGCAAAGCGTCTCTAGAAGAACCTCATGTCAACAGAAATCGAGTTTTCAATGGAGCTTTAACAGTTTTTATCGACAATCAAACACACAGCTACCAGAATAATATGCCCGTCTCATTCTGCGTGAGACAACGAAATTTGGGCACTTCGTAGACGGGCATTCGGACATATAAACAAGCAAGTAAACCGGTAATGCTGTCTTAACTGGCAACGCATCCGTTCCGCTCACACATGTAAGTCGAATTTCAGCAGTCGATCGAAGTTAATCTTGAAGTCGAACATTAAATGCGGGTAAGCAGAGTTGACATATTATGTACTTACTACTTTGAAAAAATTGCATTCGATGACTACTAATAACTGGAATCGATTCGAGCGTCAATTGTTGAAACGGCAAATGTTTTCAATTACGAATATCGCGCTAACGAAACGAGCAATGTTAACGTATAACAGGTTAGGTTGAATCTACAAGGTAATGTTGTTTACTCCATGTCGACGATGGCTTAACAATAAATATCATGATTTATTATTATCACAGATATATACTAATACTAGATAGCCGTCTTCTTGTTATCAGTGAAACACGCCGCCATATGCAAAGAATACTCTCGGTAAACAAACGTTATCACTTAGTAAACAACAAAATAATATTATGATATTCTGTTCAGTCGTTCAGTATTCTAGTTGAATAATAAATTACTTATTGTTGGTAAATAGTAGTGCCTACCTACTTATATTTGTATTACCTACTGTTTAATAATTGTTATTTTTGTTAATAATATAAGTAATTATAATAAGGTAGTACCTGTAATTTATATCCTAGTATTTTTGACAATGTTTCCTTATTTCATATTTCATAATTCATAAAACATTACAATTTAGTTATATCCCAAATTTACGTAGATTAGTATAAATACATACTGTATAGGTTAATTAACAGTTTTGTCTAATACTATAAAACAGAGAACTGAAAAAGTGAGAATTAATAAAATATAGGTAAGTACTAAGTAATACAATGATATAAATAAATGTCTATAATATAATAATATGTATTATACTGATAAAAGTCTAATATTGATAACGTTTGTTTACCGAGTTGTATTCTTTGCATATGGCGTCGGTTTCAATTATTTTGCGGCGGTGTATACAAAGACGGCTATCTAGTATTAGTATATATCTGTGATTATTATGATATACAAATAATGTGTATGAGAATGAAACACCTTGAATGATCGATCATGGAGTAAAGTAAGATTCGTAATTTACGCCAAAAAATATTTACCACCAGTTTGTGTTTCTCGTTAATAAATATTTATTATGTTCAAATTCTACAATATTCAATAAAAAATTATAAGATAAATAATGTAATATTTTCATTAACTATAAGTAACTATGATTAAATATTTGAGTATGAAGAGCTTAGCTAATCGTTATTGTACTTATTTAATGTCTATAATAATCATTTTATTTAATTATACATTTATATCATACTATACACAATTTTTATTTCTGTTGAATAAAATGTATTATAGATCATTTAAATTATAATATTCATGTTTATTAAAACAATTATTTTTTAAAACATACTTAATCATGATTCATAACTACAAAGAACGACTATACAATGCAGGTACTGTGCAGTTTTCAATTGTATATGTTGCCAAATGTTTATTTGGAAATAGATATGTTAGTTAGGTCTTTATAAGTATAATGATTTTACAAGTATTTATATAAGGATCTAAAAATTTAATAATACAATTTTAATTATATATTTTATGATATACATTTTTTGCGTGTTTATTATAAATTTATAAAGATTATAATTAATAAATAACTATAGATAAGATTTGATAACAATATTTTTTTTACGTTGCATAGTTTTTTTTTTTTTTTTTACTATTATTTTATGAAAGAATAATTACAATCTGACATCTGTGTACATTATATTATTAATACAATAAGTTGGTACATTTTTATAACTGTGAGGTATTCACATAACGTATAAGCTTATAAGCTTGATAAAAGGAAGTGTCCACTGACACTACTTCAATAAAAAAAATAAGCCAGAAAAGGTTAATTCTTCAATAGAAGCTTTTAAATATGTTTATATGCATCTATATTTCCTAACATTAAATTAATTTTAATAATTCTTAGTGTCATACCATATACCTAATAATGATACTGATTCAGTTCTAAAAAAAGGATTAAAACTTATTTAGGATCGACAATGGGCCAACAAAGACTTAACGGCTTAGTAATGTTACATATAAATAAAAATATTCAAGTAACACCAGAAGAAATATTAAATAAATTAAAAATTTGCTAAAAACATAAACGAATTTCACCAATAAGGCTATAAAGTATGAGAATCTATGAACACATTTTATCTTATTAAAGACTAAACGTATAATAAATAATAACTAGAGCGCAGATTTTTATTCAATTTTTAAAGTAATTTTTACAAATATTACATTAATTTTGTGTATTTAAACTCATTTTTCTTTATTTTAAGCTTTTTTTTTTTTTAGTATGGGTTGTATAAGTAATCCCAATTATTTACTCCAATCCATTGATACCTATTGAATATTGAAAAAGTAATATAATTAATTATCAACTCAAATTTGATTTACTTCTTAAAACAATTTTTTCCTATTTTGCGTAGTATAAGAAATGAATAAATAATAGTTTATAATTTATAATAATAATTATTTTAAAATTAAATTTTTTCGCTCTAAGTATATTTTTTTGTCATTTATAAGTTAATTTCTTAGAGATTTTAGATGATTTTTGCATTTTCTTAAATGCATTTTTGTATATTTTTTAAGTCATTAAATTCCTAGACCTACTATCACCATATTCACCAATGAAAAAAAAAATATGCAAGTAAATTACAACATATAATATATTTTAGTTAAAATATTTAATTAAATGTGAGAAATAAATTATATATTTCATTAGTAGGTACTTAAGACAAACAAGAGTATAAAAAAATTAAATACAAAATTTATTTATATGCACATCATTAATTGTATAACAATCTAATAAATATCTTGTATAACTTTTAATAAATGTTTTTTTGGATTTCCAAGGTGATTCATTCCATGTTATAGACTTGCGTTTATTTTCTGGTGAATCGCTTGTAAATACTAGTAAATTTTACCAATTGTTATTATCATGTTGAGATAAAATGTACGTTGTGCGTAGAGCCATAACTATTATCATTGTATCTTTGTATCATTGTACCCATCTATCTTATTGACCATCTTTAATTAGTAGATAGTTCTACTAAAACGATTCGTATAAATATACTATTACACAATTATTTTCACATAAAACTTCCAAATTACACTTAATTTTTTCATGAGATTCGATAAAATAGTAGGTAATACAATAATTTTACACCTTTAGTTGCTAGTCAAATGTCTTCAGTTCACTATACCACTATGGAGTAGGTAAATGACAAATGAGAAGAATAAAACGTTTTTAATAATTTTAAATTGTATTTTTATAAAATATTTAAATGTGATTTTTAGAGATGGACACATACCTACTAAAACTTGATGTATCTAAGTCTTTTTTACAAATTAATAATCTTACTGAAATAATTCAATGCAAAATTAATCATGATCAGAAAAAACTTAAAATGCCCATCCTAATAGACAAAAAATGATAAATATTTTAAAAAGAAAATGTATAGTTGTGTACGAGAGATCATAAAAACTAATTCACACTAAGATGCGTAAGGAAACATTAACTTCTTGTTTCTTGTATTTGTGAATTATGATAATATGTAGGTACCATACTCGAACTAATATTTTACCAAAATTCCTAAAATCTATTTAAAAATATTTATAAAATAATTAAAAATCTATAAATCATATCGAACTGAGGAGAAAATATATTATTTATTAACGATTGTCAAAATAATAATATTAGCTTTTCCTAAACTATGCATTTAGAATTCTAAATTATTGGCTAAATCAGAAATTATGGTTCATTGATGGTGCATTTAAGAGAGCCCCAACATTTTTTATCAAATTTTTCAATACACACTATTGAAGTATTGACTATTACAAAAGTATTCAAGTGGATACCGCTCTGCTGCACATTAGGTGACGATATGGTAACTATTATGAGCGTGTTAAATTTGAATTCAATGATAACTCTATAGGTTTATAATTGTATACGAAAAACGAAAAACAATTTTGGACGAAGACAGTTTTTTTAAATGTTAGCCTACTATCTCTATACGTATATTTCATGATGCTTTTTTTTATATATGTATCCAGGTGACCCATAATTTTAGCATGGTAATTTTTACACGCGTTATATTTATGATCGCGGTAATTTGAACAAACGACACTGATGAGGGCGCGTAACATTTAAACGCGTGTAATGTGACGTTATACTTACAACGTATTCTCGTTAATTTTTAAAAAGCAATTCATTCTGCTATCGCCTATCCTTTAAGATAGACAAATTTTTGATTTGTCATTTCTCATCTCGGAATTCAGATAAAGTAAAAACGCAATTGTATTTGAATATTTAAGATGATGTAATGTTTCAAATAATACTGAAGTTATAAATATACAACTTATTTAATGAATAACTATGTCATGAATTATGCCTTATTTTCTCATCGTATATGGGCAAAAATGCAAAATCTTCCAATTCAATGTTATGCATAATTAATACACGTGTAGAATTTTATCCAATATTTAATTCAATGTTTTGTTCAAGCCATCCCATTGATGTTATAATCATAGATCTATAAACTTATTGTAATAAATATACAATGTAATGTTTGTACTAAGACTTTAAGCACGGTATAATTATCAAAGGTGATAGTGGAAAAACATTTATTTCTTAGTAAAAAATTAAATACTCACAACAATGGACAAATTTAACGGTTTAACTTTATAAATATATTATATACTTCTTTTCCAACGTGTAATATCATTGAAATTATGTTTGCAATATTTTAACTTTTAATTCATATTAATTAGAAGAAACAACATATTTTATTGAGATTAGGTTGATTATTTTACTATAAAAAAAGTTAAAAATGATGTGTAATTATTTTTATATTTTATATTTATTTTTTATTACAATAATATGACAAAACAATTCTCGTGTAATGTATAATGTATGTATGCTGTGTCCTAGTGGTAAGCTGCAAATTATTTACCGCGGTAAATAGGTGTTACAATATATTATTGTATATTTATCTTTGAGTATGTGTGTGAAAATGTGAAATGTGAATGATAATAATAATTATTAATTAGTGATTTCAGTACGAAATCCGTTAAACTATGTTGTATTGTTATAATATCGATAAGTATCATGTCGCTTGTATCATACCTCATCCCACCACAACATAAACCGCTCTAGTGATTGCCGATTGCCGGTCGTCACTCGTCGCCTGTCGATACCGTTTTCGGGTTTTTCGAATATATTTATAACGAGGCGGCTAATCGTTTGCCGCATCAGAGATAAAATGACAATAACACTCACGCACTCACACGCGTCGTCAGTCGGATCCGCAGTGCTGACATCTATCGCCCTTTCCGTTACGACTCGACTTCCGTTATCCCGTTTTTGATTGGTCGTCTCACCTTCTGCGGCAAATTCCTAACTTCTAGTGATTCAAGTTTTTCGCCGTCGTTATTAACGGTTTTTATTCAATTGTACAATACTACAATAGTAATTAGTAAGTATTTAGCGATTGTTGATTGTGTGCGCGCTTTCGTTTTTCTTGCCGTAGCAAAAGTACAAAAACGTGAAACTAAAACATATCACATTATTGTATTATTACAGTCGCCTACTGTTATCCTACGTACTAGGTACCGACGTATCGTTGGGTACGAATAACAACGCCGTCGCCATGCACGTGGTAGTAAGGATGATGAACACCGGCGTATCCATCGCAATACCCACGTCTAGGACAACAAAGATCAGCGACTTGAAGACACTCGTCGAGATGAAGTTCAATGTCAAACCGGAAAACCAACGACTGTTTTTCGCGGGCAAACAGGTAATTATTCTCAGCCGCTTAATATTTGTATATGTATTTTGTACAGGTACTTTTTCATATTGTAGTTACATTTAAAAATATCTTATTACAGTTTAAGAAATTATTTTTATTTTTCACGTGGTTTGGTATCTGTACGGTAAAGTTATAGTCTACTATCATGATTAATTCACTTAGGCATTCAAATTGGTTGTCAAATTAATTGGAAGTAGTGATTTTTTTCTTTGTTTAACACACACACAGCATAGAAATATAAACGTTTTCTATTTATAATGTAACGATTGATTTAGTGAAGCGATAAAAATTCTGTAAACCGGTTTGTATTTGTCGTCAATTCTACTTGTAATCGACTTCCACATTTTTGATATTTTTGATTTTGATTTGTTCAAAATTGGCAGTTAAAATATTGCTAAGTTTTATAATGTCATTACTATCTATAACGAGAAATGGATAAAACATCAGTTACATTATTTGTGTTTAGAATATGAGGAATTCAAAATAGTTGTGGACCTAGAATTAATCTAAGTTGTTATGGTTTGGTAATATATTAGTATGATAATCGTGGATAATGGTTACATTAATAATTTGCTTCAGTGTTATTTAGATCATCCTGGTACAATCTGTAAAGATCGACTATCTTATGAGTGCCATACGCAAAAAAAAAAAATCTTATGGGTCTCAATTTATATACTGTATATTTTATCTTGCTTTGTTTTATGAATAATTTATAATATTAATATTCAACATAAAATATTTCATTAAGATTTAGAAAAATATTGTGTGTCTATCTATTTAAATTTACTTATGAGTATATTCAATAGCAGACTGGAGGGAAAAATCGCAGTTCAACTAGCCCAATATTTAGTTACATTCACTCTTAATTTAACATTTCATTTTTTTTTCTATTCAAAATTCTCCTGCAGTCCAGCATATTTTATCATATTTTTATTTCTTATTTTAAATTAGATCTTCTAATTTTTCAATCATTAGAAGTACAAAATTACAACTAGGTAAAATAAAAAAAATTATAAATTATAAATATTATCTTATAACAAGGTAGTGTTGTGTTTATAATATTATCATTAATTTTATATAAAAACAAATTTTAATTATGTATATATAAACAATACACATAATGTAAACTTAATTTTTTAATATTAAAGTTTTTATTTTAATAAATCTATTATATCATCCAACTTTTCTTCCCACAATGAATTTCTTAGTCAATTTTTGATTACTTCTAAAATCAAAAATAATCTTTCGCATGCTACCTAAAATAATTATTAATATTTAAGTTTTTTATTCTGGATATGATTCAATAAAATTATATTAAATTAAACTAATTATATATAATATACATACTTGAGTGCATGATAATATCAAAAAGTATTGATATTTTTTTGACAACTAATAGTATGTATCACTATATAAATTATATTTCATAAGAATATTATAGCTGCATACTACACAATTTTTACAGGATTTGCATTTTAACTTATTTGCAGTACTTTAATCATTGGCTTTCGAATCATAGTCAAAGTCACTTTCTCCTCTTTCAATTGTAAATGTTTCTGGTAATAGATGTTTTAATATGGTTTAATTTTTACAAAAATGTTGAAATCCTGCTCTGAGTCTTATCATAATTTTTATATATATCAGAATTAAATTTGTATATAGTTTCATTCATTTTTTTTTTTTTAATTCATTTGGTGGTAAGTATGTTTTGTAGATCTTCAAAGTTATTTGAAGACAAAATGTTTAGATCTTTATACTAAAATAAATTTCTTGAAAATTTATAAAAGTTTATTGTTTGATCCAAAATTATACATAAACTTCAACAGTAAAATTTTGTTTAAAACATAATATTAGTCCATCTTAATTTATTTTATCAATTATTTTTTTATGATGACAGTTTATAATTTTTGGAATTCTTTCTGTATATAAATGTCAGTATCATATTTTTCATAAAATTTTTTGTTTATATGAGTTATAAAATCATAAGCATCTGATTTTACATATTAGTAAGATAGAGACAACAATGCAGGTATGGCATCTCTTAGAGGGATTCTTAAAAATTTGTAGCTTTTACTTTAATATCAGAATTGAATAATTATTCTAATAATTCAATAGAATTAAATGTCTTAATAACAGCTATATTCATTTCCAAAAATGTGCTCTAATGCTTTTTGTTTGGACCACCACCAACGTAGAGTTGCCAGATTTTAAAATCATCAAATCGGAACATCATAATATTGAATGCATTTTTTTTTTAGTCTCAAGTTTAAAATTTCTAAAGCGAGCTTTAAAAAAAAAAATAAACCTGAAACCATGTTGATAAAATTTAGATAACAATTCGATAATGATGATACTATGTACAATATTATTCTATGTTTTATTATTAAATACTAAAATAATAAAGTTATTTTCTCTTGGCTTCCATTAACCGAAACGAATGGCAAGCTTATACCAACGAGTGTTTCCTATTATTGACAGTCGTCTTTTATTTTTTTCTCTGATGACAGATTTCCATATTATGTTTATGTATATAATATATATACCAACCATTTTATGGTATTCTTGTCGTATGCGGTCTACCGTACACTTATCATCTACCACACATTTTCCTATATATCATATGCGGTCTACCATACGTCCACACACTTTTTATCTACTGATGATAACTTTCAACGATTCGACGGCAATGACGATTAAGTTTTATCTTAACGATGTGATTTATATTTTCTATATCAATAATAAAATACCTGCTATAATAAAACTTGGATCCTGCCAAAATCGTGACTGTAGTCGTAAACGTTCAATTTGTGCTGTAATACCTACGTGATCCAATGTTCTTCAGTTTATTTACTGCACTTTTTAACATTATGTTAGCCAAATATTACGAAGGTATAAAAAGTATGTTAAAGACCGCATATGACGCAGTGGCGTAATTGAGGGTCCGCAGATCCCGCGCTGCGGGGGAGAACATAATAATTTGGGGCCTTTGGTTATAGGGTTACCATTTTTTATTTTTTCGGGGGAGCCCAAATTTTTTTGCTACGCCACTGATATGACGTACAAAAACATGTGTGGTAGACAGCAAGTGTGCGGTAGACCGCATATGACATGAAGAAACGTGAGGTAGACCGCATACAACAAGAATACCCATTTTATTATAATAAACCTTATATAGATTAGACAATTTACGTTCCATTACTTTAAATTATATTTAACTCATGATTGATCAAACTTCATCATTACTTTTTGAATTATACAAGTAAATATTCTAGCAAATATTAATTAATTATCTACAATATGATTATAAGGTGTAAACAATTTAGAGAAACAATATAATATAATATTACTATATTTATTCTAAATACTTATTATTTATCAATTATATTATAATATATTAGGTTCTTATTATATATAATTGGATTAAACTGAAACAACAAAATAAAAATGGTACATTTTCAGTTTAACTGATTCATTGCCAATGTTAACATTTTATAACTGTACATTAAAACAAATACAATTATTTAAATTATAAATTATTTAGTAAGTAAGTACCAATATGATATTTTGTATTAATTAAATATTAAATCTTTTTATTATTAAAGGAAATAATTGACATTACTGGAATAGCTAACAATTAAAAATGATACTTGGCAACGACCACTATTTTTAGGTGACAGGCATCATCTGTTTATCAATTTTCTTCTCTCCCCACCCCACAATCATCTATATTTGGTTTTTAAAGTAGGATTGTTTTTTATGATGTAAAGTAAAAATACTCTATACATTAAAAAATTTGTTTGCTGGTAGTAGGTGTTAAGTGTTTTGTGTATCTTTATACTTTTTAAAATAATTTTCATATTTTTTTAATAGACCTGTAATTATTTAATAAAATTTTCTTATAGAAATAGCTATTATTAATTATTGATTCTAAAGTGCTTGTTAGGTATACTAGATACCTTAAATTTATTTGTTTAGAGTTTTTTATTATCAGTCTATTGAAGAACATGACACATATTTCTACCTAATTATTTATCAGTATTAGGTATATTCTATAACATAAAAGTTATTTTTAACAATAGTTATTTCATTTAAAGTAGTTTTAACGGCAAAAAGACTTTATTTTCGTAATGGTTTTATTTTTTTACCAGCCCCAGTGCCATGCTATCTTATTGACATTAATTGGTATTATATTTGTTTAGATTAATATTTTCTAACAGTTATAAAATTGATCAAAACTATTTAATAGTAATTTTTTCTTTACTTTTCACTTACGCTTTCCTGTGTTAAGTAAGTTTTTAGGTTCCTAAATTGTTATGTGTATGTTTCAGCTTGAAAATCAGTATAACCTCTTTGATTATAGTATTAATATAAACGATGTTATACAATTGATAACTATGACAACTGTAGCTGAAACTAACTTTACTAAAAAATCAGTGTTGGAGGTTTCTAAGAACTTAAAAGATGAAACATGTATTCAAAGTTGTTCGACAGACTTCAGTTCTGTAACAAAAGAAGTAAATATTTTATCATGATTAAATTTTCACAAGTTATATTATTTTTCCATTCTAGGACAATATAGATGATATTTCAGAGGAAAGCAAATATTTTAAAATAGGAGATTATGTTGATTTAAGAGATTATGAATATGGTGTGTGGTACATGGGTAAAATAGTGAAGATAAAAAAAGATATTACTGTAAAAAATGAACAAACTTCCTCTGATAATCAAGAAGAATATGATGGACTAATTTATTTTGTAGAGGATGCAGGGTATGTCTTATGTTTTTATTTAAAATACATTTGTGTATTAATTGATAATATTTATTTAGAGCCCCTGGAAACCCACCCACTGAAGTTACATTGAAAGATATAAGACCATTTTCTACTGATAATTTGCCATTTGATCAATTAAAAATCAACGATAAAGTTCTTATGAATTTTAATACTGAACATCCTAAAGAACGCGGCTATTGGTATGACGTACAAGTGAAACAGATTACAGTTAATAGACGAAATCGTGAAGTCATAGGAGATGTAATACTTGGATCGAATAAAGCAGTATTGAACAACTGTCGATTGATGTTCCTAGATGATATCTTAAAAATAAAACCATATAAATTAGTTGCAGAGAGGACAGAAGAAGATGATGCAATGATGCAAACAAAACCTTCTGTTGAAAGTAGGAATAAAAATTTGAACCAAATTTTCTTGTTGAGGAAATATTAATTGGTTTTTTTTTTTCTTAAAAAGGAGCTGGAGCTTTGACCTGTACTAAATGCAAAGACAACGTTAAAAAATCATGTGTTCACTGTGGGTGTAGTATTTGTGGTGGTAAGGAAAACGAGGAAAAACAAATATTATGCGATGAATGTAATGAAGGTTTTCATATAACGTGCCTTTCACCGCCCTTGACAGAAATTCCAGAAGATGATGATTGGTAAGTGACAAATGATAAATCGTTAAATATTTATACCAATTACTTTTACTATTAACACTTTTATCAGGTATTGTCCAACTTGCAAAAATGATGAAAACGAAATTGTAAAGGCAGGTGGAAAATTAAAGTCTTCAAAAAAAAAGACATTAGCATCAACATCTAAACGAGATTGGGGAAAAGGTATGGCATGTGTCGGTAGAACAAAAAAATGTAACATTGTTCCACCAAATCATTTCGGTGCCATTCCTGGTGTTGAAGTTGGCACGACTTGGTTATTCCGCGTTCAAGTAAGTTTTTGAGAAATCCTGAAGCATTTAAGACAATTTTTTATTTTTTATTCTGAAGGTATCTGAAAGTGGTATTCATCGTCCTCCAGTTGGAGGAATACATGGCCGTGACAATCAAGGAGCGTTTAGTATTGTATTGAGTGGTGGTTATGAAGATGACGTTGACAATGGTGATGAATTCATGTATACCGGTTCTGGTGGTAGAGATCTGTCGGGTAACAAACGTACTGCTCTGCAGAGTTGTGACCAAGAATTGACACGTTACAACAGGTAATCTAGGGTACACTTTTTTATTCAAAATCTGTCAATCTCAGTTAAAATTTTTGTTTTAGAGCTTTGGCTCTCAACTGTAATGCAGAAATCAATAATAAGGAAGGAGCAACAGCAACGGATTGGAAAAAAGGCAAACCAGTTAGAGTTGTCCGCAATTATAAACTTCATAAACACTCAAAATATGCGCCTGAAGTGGGCAATCGGTATGAATATTTATGTTTAAAAAATTTATAGAAATTGATGAAATACTTAAAATTAAATATAATTAATCTGTAAAATAAATAGCATCCAAACATCACACTGTTACTTGATAATTACACAACTGTAAACTTTTCTTTATATACTTTTTAATTTATTTTTAAGTTACGATGGCCTTTACAAAGTCGTAAAGTATTATCCGGAAACCGGAATATCTGGTTTTGTTGTATGGCGGTTTGTATTGAAAAGAGATGATCCTACTCCAGCACCTTGGACAGCAAAAGGCAAAAAGCGTATAGCTCAACTAGGCCTTGAAATAATTGTAAGTTTAATGACAGTTTAAACATATAATTATTTATTCAAATTTTTAATTTAGTTGTTTTAATAGTATCCAGAAAATTATATACCTTCTACTGGACTTGACAATACAAAATTACCAGGATCTAACAGAAAAAGAACTCTACAAGACACTGGCACTGAAAACAATGAATCGGATGGAAATTCAGAAGAAAAAAAAGATGAAGGAAATGGCCCTGAAAAGAAAGCAAAAATGCAGTACAAACTCGAAAAAGAAGCAGAAGAATTTATCACGGCTGATGCTGTCAATAAAAAATATTGGGATGATTGTAAAGAGTTGTTAAAATTCGGTAAAAAAGTATGTACCTATTTAATTTTTAGTATTCGAAATTTTGCTAACATTTTTAATTATTATATAATTATCCTTTATAGGCATTTTTGGATAGAGTTGAAGAAACATTCATGTGCATATGTTGTCAAGATATTGTTTTTGAACCAATCACATTAGAATGTGCTCACAATATTTGTAAAGTAAGCTTTTGACTTAGTATTTATTTTTATAAATATTTATAAACTAGTATTTTTTTTTTATTGGTTTTTTTTTTCAGGGATGTTTAAAAAGATCATTTGCATCTGAGGTTTACCAATGCCCATCATGTAGAGCTGAATTGGGAAAAACTTACCATATGAACATTAATACTTTATTGGCTAAAACACTTTTGTATTTTTTCCCAGGCTATAACACAGGTCGTTAATATTTTATAAGCAACTTTTATACAGCAAATTTAGTTCATCAAAAGATGACTTAAAATATTGCTTGATATGATTTCTATTATTTATTTAAGCGATAACACTTACAATAGTTCAGTTATTTATTTACATTTATTTTGTAGGTTTTTTTATTCATACATTTATACATTTTGATTTATATTTTATTATACTTGAGAGATAAGTTAACTCTTCAAAAGAAAATGTTTTTTTTTTCGCAGTTTTTAGTATTAAAGCATATTTATAGTTCATTAATATATTTTATTCCAGTTTTATATTTTGTTTTATGATAAATTAATTATCAAAAGACTACAAAATTATCAGTAATGTAATAATGTAACATTCTATTACTATGTATAATTAATAAATTAAAAATTGTATTATTTTTTAATTGTCAATATTTTGTTATAAAAAAAAATCAAAACAGTTTAATATATAATTTGGATTCATGTTTTACCAAAGAAGTGATTTTCTCAAGACAATTAAATAAAAATGCTCTTAACATCAAGAATTAATTTCTAAACAATACTTTAAAACCAACTAATAATAATTAATAATATTTAAAAATTAAAAGTTTTTGTATTGTTAGTAAAGTTTGATGTATTGAAATTAAATTTCTTTAATAGCGATTAAATATAGAATAATATGTCATACTTGGTTTTATTTGGTTATTTGTTAATTAACTAAAAAAAAATTATTACATAATCAAAAAAAGAAAAACACATGCATGGTGCACATAATTTAGAGAAGTCTTCGTTTACATTTAGCTGAATCACAATAACAAGCCACTTTTTTTCCTGGTATGCTTCCTATCTTGTAACCATAATCCCAAGTAAGCTCTGTCCTGGCTGGTATGTAACATTTTGAAAAAAACGATATCCATGGAAAACGTAAATCATATGTGTCCACAAATACATTTTGTACAAATAAATTGGGAGTGCACGAGTGATTGAAGTATCGTCCAATATTGCCGCTATATTTTGCATCTATGGCATACATACTATCACCAGTATCATAGTAATTTCGTACTGATTCTACAGTCTTATTGCAGTTTCTATTTGAAGGAAAGTTTTGAACTTTGATATTTCTAGACTCAAAAAATTTTAATACATTGTTTGTCCCCGAGTTCTTATCTAAAACATAAATAAAAATTTGAATATAAAACATAAATTATAAATTTTTTTGGGAAAAAAAAAATTTACCATGCATAGTAAGCTTGTTTAATAAATCCATAGTTTTTTTTGACAACTTTTGAGGTGTATCATCTGGTTCACTTGTAAAAGCTTCTTCTTCATAACCCTCTTTGAATTCCTCAGCTATTTCAATAAAGTCTAAATTTGCCAAGTATTCATCGCCATAACAATCACCTTGTTCTGTGGCATTAATCTCATTCAATATGTTTCCGATGTAACAACATATAAAAGTTCCTCGTGGTAAATCATTTAAACAACGTACCCCCCAACCTTTTTTCTTTGTCTTAAACAGCTGTAAATTGTTTAGTATCGGTTGTTGTACAACACGATTTAAGCACAAATTGTTACATTTGCATGTGTTATTGCACTCATAGATACCAGTGTGTACATTTGCATACAATCGTCGATAGTTATAACCTAAATTTTGGGTTTTTTCAAGATTTGGCATATTACCTAGTCCATTTATTGTTCTCTGCCAACAAGCACATTTTGATTTGTCCAGGCAATTATCTGTGCAATCACATCCACATAGAAAATTAGAATCCACATTTATATTGACACCAACTGTTGCTTGTCTCTTAATCATATAGTTAATTTTTGGTGGTAATTCATCATTAATATTATTTACACAAGTTATTGGTCTAAATTCCAAGCCTTCGGATAAATCGTCCAAAAACCTTATGGGCCTTAAAACTCGATGTTTGGTTAATGGATTCACACAGCTATCAAAATTAAATAGATCGATTGTCATTTTGCTTTTAGTTGTTTTAAGATAATGCATCATTTCTTCTATATTTTGAATAGAAACTCCACAAGGAGTCTCATAATATGTTATCGATTTTTTGTACACTATATCCATTTGTTGTATGCCTTTTGAAACCAAAATATACTGGTATTGCTAACATATTAATTTGTTTTGTTTTATTTTGGTCGTAGTCAGTCCATTCTACACAAGAATAATCACATTTATGATAAACATATTTTTTTGGGCTTAGAATAATTTTTGGTGAAGGTAAGGTATGTGTTTGACGTATTAATTTTTTTATTATTATAAGTTTATCTATGTCTCCAATTGGGGTATTTTTAATATTTATACGTTTTATCACATTCTCAATATAGCCGTTCTTATATGAACTTTTCTTATGAACATTTTTAACTATTCTTTGGTTGGTTTCATTTTTAGTTTTTCTCTGAAGAAATGTTTTATTTGAGGAACTCTGTTTAGATTTAGGTAAATGCACACACATATTTGATTTGTTTTTTTTTGTTTTACTGTTGATAGACAAAACTTGGAAAACTTACAATTATATGATTCTTCCATGACTTCTACTTTATTAATTAAACTATTAATTATAATATCATTCAATTTACATTTATCTTTTTTGTCGTGCTTAAAAGTTTCATTTTCTTAAATAACTTAGTAATATTATTTTTGTTTTGTACTATAATATCTACTGTAGTGGTTTTTAGTATTTTCATTTTGCTCTGATTCAACGATCAAATTACTAAAAGATAAACTTTGTATATTATCAAATTTCTTCTTCTGATCTTTTTTATGCTTTAAATATTTCTTAAGACAATGTGCACAAACCTAAAAACAAAGTTAAATCAAATTTTAAGTAATATTCAACAAAGAATTAACAATATGATATTTAATTATTTTATGTTTGTTTAATATTATGTTAAGTTACTTAGTTCACAATTCATTATTTTTTACGACCTAAATGAGTTATATTTTATGAAATAAAGATTATATCTCAAAGTGTGTGTTGTTGATAGTTATAAAATTTATTTTATAATAGTTACCCTATTGCATGCACAAATAAAACTGTTGGTTCCTAATAAATTCCTGTTCATTTATGATTTATTAACTTAGAATTAATAAAGATATAAAGTAGTCTTTAGTCATCATTGTTTACAAAGACTTAAGAAGATTCCACACTTGTATATGTTGTTATTTATAATATTAATTTACCTAGGTAAGAAAATTACCAGTGTCTTGTAATATAGAATTTTTTTTTTCATAATTCATTAGATCATTATTTTAATTTTTATGCAAGATGAGTATATACATATTACAAATTAAAAATCTTGGTATCTAACTTTAAAATTAAAATATCAAAATAAAAATCAACACTATAACATTGATTATGTTCTATTTTTTAAACTATTTTTTCAATTTTTTTTTTTTTACATACCTACCTATTATCATTGATTATAGAATTATAGAATTTATTCTATAATCAATGCTATTATTAACAACATTAGATGTTTTGTTGTTTTTTTTTCAAATTTTGAATAACATTTTTTTCTTGCATATTTTGCCATATCTGCCTAATTAATTGTTTCTTTTATGACTGATATTGAATTAGATATATCTAAATTAAAATGTGATTAATGAGTGTGGAACCAGATGGTCTGTCTAATGCATTTTTTTTTACTAGTTCATCATTATCATATTTCTGTCAAACTTTAAATGAAAGTATCTATCAACAAATTTTATTTAACCTTTTGTACTACTACACTGATACTAATGTCTTATGATAATAATTCCAATACAGCCTATTATTTACCTATATCCATATAGTCAAGCTTTATTAATCCCAGTGTAAAACTAGTTTTATTAAATCAACTGTAAAAGATAATTAATATGGCTTTCATCCAGGTCATTTAAAAACCACTCTCAATCTAGTTTTCTCTAATTATATTTTTAACATTTTTATAAAGAGCTAGTCCAATGATAATGGGTTAAAAGCTAAAACTCACTAATTCATTATCATTCTATAGTAAGTACTCGTACATTTATTAAGTTTTTATACAGTAATATTTAAATAATTACACTCATTTAATAATCCCTTATTCTTTTCAATAATCAGATTTTTGATATGTTTGGCTGTAAATTAAATTTTCATGCTCATTTAGATAAAAATTTTCTGTAAAAAATTAATAATTAGGTTTTATAAAAAGAATTTTTAATGATTTTAAATTATTAATGACTTCGATAAAATCTCAATATCATGCCTTTGACAGATTATTTTAGAATAAAGAGCTTTTGCATGGAACCCAGAGTTACTCCTCGCTCTTTGAATTAAGTAGAAAACGTCCAATACAAATCTCTTATTATATTATTATTATTTATTATTATCATACTATTTATTATTGTTCTGTATTGTGTTTCACAAAAGATGAATTTTTCATCAAAATATTTTGCTTTGCAATAAATAAATAATTACTTTCATAAATTTTGATGATATTGCTTTTAAAAATTAAAGTGTATTAATATGATATATTATGTAGATCACGGATTTTTACGCACTAGAAAGTATTGAAATATGCCATATAATATGCAGTAAAAATCATAAAAATATGCAAAAAAAAATGTCTTTTATTTATATAACATTCACTAATTAAACAACTTATAATAATTAATTACTTAAATATACAAAGTATATAAAAAAATTTTGATTTTGCACGACATTTTGAATTTTATAAAAATATTATGTAGAAATATACAAATAAAATTTCACTATCAGATTCAAATTACTATGATTCGTAAAGATGACTAACAAAAATGTAAAATAGTGAAAAAGAAGAAATATACAATTGAATAAAAATCCACGCTCTCCTTATAGCTAAATTTTAAGGAAAAAAATTTAGTTAGAGCATCGTATAATGTGCTTTTATTTATATTTTAATTTTAATGAGTGTTATAATAGCATGTAATATATTACAACTTCAAAATGCTTTTTAATCGCTATAAAATTAAAATTAAAGCCTACACATTGTCCAAATAATACGAAAATAAGATAAATAATACATAAAATAACTATAATATTAAAGCTAACAGTATAAAACTGATTCTGTTACAAGTACACAAAACATTAATTTAGCCGACGTGACAAAAAGAAAACGAATAGTGCACAGACATCCTGTTTAGTGTTTATTATACTTTTCTAAAATATTATTTTTTAAGGTAAAATCATTAAATACTATCATTTCTTAAGCTATGTACGGCTAACTAACGTAGTAACGTTGTGGTTACATCTTCAGATATTTTGTCACTATCCAACGCCCCTAAATTCAGTTCCCTTTTTATTATTTTTTTTTTTTTGTACATTTTTTCCATTTTTAGATAAAATAAATGTGAAACTTGTATTTTATACCTAACTCATTATATCAATTACTATATAAACGTATAGTGTTTTAATTTTTAAAACATTAAAAATAAATTGAATTTATACCTGTACAATGAATATATATTATAATTTATAAACAAATGTATTAATTTAACGATCTACTAAAATGTAATGCGGACCAATCATGAACTGTTACTAAATTATGTTTAAATAAACCATTAATTTGTACATTTCGATGAAATGGAGAAATTGTATAGTAAATAATAATCTATATGCACTAGTCATAAATAATACTAATCTAATCTTATTCACATTATATTTACCTATGTATGGCCGTATGGCCCATATGGGGAAATAAATTGTTTAGGTAATACACCACATTCCTATTTAAATAAGTATTTTTTGAAAACAGTTTGAAGTCATAAGTTATGACTATGTCGTAGTGGTATGTAACCTTCGTTAAGGTTTTACTGTAATGTCGGGTTTTGGGTAGACGTTTTATTACCTGTTTCTAAATTTCAATGTTGAAGCATATATAGTTACAAGTCGTTCTCCAACAGGACCCCCGAACTGTGTATACACAGGACGACGGTAGTATTCATAACAATACCTTTTTGTAACACACAAGACCTGTTTATGTGAAAGCGATTGAATCGAAGATAAAGTCTTTGTGAAAATATCGTCTTTTATGTAATTTATTTTATTTAACTTTTACATTTATTGTTCGCATTTAAAAATTGTATTTTGAACATACATATTTATATTATTCAGGTGTCTCCTATAATATGTTATGTTATGAATACCTATATACTTATGGTTTTTTTTTCTTGTACCACTTACTGGGCTAAAAATTCCCGGAATTATTTAGCATTCTTTTATTTAGTCGTGTGGTGTGGTATTTCACTGCGTGGTTTAAAAATAATAGCAATATAGCAGGTGTGATTAGTATATTCAAGATTATTTTTTCGAGACTCAATATGATATAATTATATAGATATTCAAAATAAAAATAAATGCTTTTGGTGGTTTGTATTATTCTATTCGTGTATAAGAAATTGTATACTTTATATTTGTATTTCTATCGGTTTAAATCTTAATGATTAAAAAAAAAATTTGTAGTTTTTAATTAGTGTAATAACGAATGTTCTGCAGGGAAGTTGAGATACTTTTATCGTCAAACATTCATTTCATAACCTATAAACGTTAATAAATATATTTTTTAACATAATTTCCAGTCAAAATAAAAAATTTTTTAAATATATTTTTAAATTTTTACTTTTTTAAATGACAGCATATATTATTAATATCATATTGTGAAGTAGACTTTTTTTCGGAGTATTATGATACATAAAAATCGAAATTTATTAGTTTTTAAATAATTATAACTCATAAATTACTCGTTAAAATATGTTTTTAATTTTGACAGAAAATTATATCAAAAAAAAATAAAAATATTTTTTATAACATCATCGATTATAAAATAATAAGTGTTTGACGATAAAAGTATCTCACCCTCCCTGTAGAACAAAAATAAAGTTATTAAACTAATTTAAAAACTACAAATTATTTTTTTAGTCATTGAGATTTAAACTGATGGAAATAAAAATATAAAGTATTAAATTCTTTCTACACGAATAGAATATAACAATTCTAAAAAAGTAATTTTTTCAACAATAAAAATTTTATTTTATTTCGATTGGAAACTATTTAAAATAATGAGTAATGTTGGATAAAAGAATTTCCCACATTTTTATTTTTTTATAAAATTAACTATTTGCGGTGATCTAACGGCTTGTTCCTAGAAACGTAAAATATAAGTTTAAAATTAAATTAGGTAACAATTTGTAAGTTGGTAGCCGATACCTGTTTACTTAAAATATTATATATTCAAATAATTTAATTTATTTTATATGAAAAAAAAATATTGGGAAGTAGAAAAAATATAAAAATATTAGAGTAGCTTGTTAAAAATAAAATATGTACCTCCTCCCCCCAAATATTTTTCAATCTGCTAATAAGCAAATATACTATGACTTTGTTAGTACCTATGATAATCCTTTAAATGAGTTTTAAGACCCACCAATAGACAAAAAAATTATTCAAAAATAACCCTGGATTCCATCAAATATACTAAAAAAAGCCTTTATATTTAGTTACATCTAAAATAACATAGGTATAAACGGAAAATAAACAGTGTTGCATCCTATTGGATAATCTGATAATAGATTTAAATATTAATATTTTATTTACTAATAATTTATGTCAACATTATTATATATCTTATTATTTTTATAATTTTCATAATATTTTTATTTATGTATACTAACTTTATTGGAACACTTTAATGGGTTTGGTAGCAATGATAAAGTTGCATTGTAATAAAAATTTAACTTTAGATTATGCTATTTTGTCAAAAAGAATTGGGTATCTGTTGAATATAGATAATGGCGTGTTCGAGATGTATTTCAATTGTGTAAAAACTAAAAAGTATGCAACAGAATCGAGGATTTCTAAATAAAAGGTACTTGAGGTAATAAGAAAATTAGGTATATTTATTTAAAAATAAAATATAGAATTACTTTTAAAATTATTAATTTAATTAATAGATTCTTTAGTTAATACTAAAAATTACTTTCAAGTTTAAAACTAACATAACAGATTTTGCTGAATTTATTTTATTTATTACATCTGTTTATCATCTACGACAATGGATTATAATTATTATTGATTACAAAAATATTTAATTAAATACAAATTTAAGTTCAAAGTATTTAAAATTATAAAAAATTGTTATCATGCATATTGCACATTTACACTAAATATTATGTTTTTAAAGATGGTGACCAAATATTATAATGGTTAATATGATACCGCGAGTATTTTAATTTATAGTATAGTTTTAAGTCTTGATATTCCAGTATTACATCAGTCCATCGTCCTCAATAAGCTAGCATATTTTTATTTTTTCAAGCTACAATTCTATTTATGTATTATTATTTTAGTGATATTTTTGGAATTTCAACGAAATTAAAAAAAAAATATTGATGATATTAAGTACATCTGCTCACATTATTCAATAAAAATGTCATGAAACTAATCACCTTTAATTTTTAACTATATATCCATTTAATTATCTAAGTTTTTCGATAACTCAGCGTTTTAAGAACCCGATAGTACTATATCGTCCATATGTCTCAGATTATCAAAATTCTATTGAATAGACATCTGTCGACAGAATATTTTAACAGAGCTAGTTGTAGAATCTATAATATCACCCACATGTGTGTTTTGAAACTTACTGTATGACACCACTATTATTAATCAAAATAATTTTTTTTTTATTGTCACTTATTAATGTTTAGTAAAAAACTATTAACCCATTTTAATTTATAATAATAAATGGATACCTATATGTTTTATAAAATTGGGAGAAGCAAGTTGTATGTCTACATAAGTTATATAATATAATATATCATGATTATAAAAACTTGTATACGACTCCTGAAAAAGTTCATTATAAAGCCACTAACTTTATCTTAATACTATAAATAATAAGAGTTAATTTTATATATGAACAAGAAGACTGTCCAGGGTGACTAATTCATAATTAACGCATTGCCGAACCTATTAAAATTTTGAAATGTTGAAGGTAAATTAATATTATAATTTCACTGTGCACTTAGAAAGAATTTTTCAACATTTGAATTTTAAAAGGATGAAATCAGCAAAAAACAAAATTTAGGTACGTACACCTATATACATTGATGAGCAAGTGCTTATAAACCGTGAGCCTCTAACTCACATTTTTAAGCTCTTTTTCACATGGACAATTTTATGTGACATACTTCAGAGTTAGAACGTCCACTATTTTAGTAATTTTAGTAGCAAACAGAAATACATCAATTATTGTAGATTATAGAGAAGTTTTATGATAAAATTGTTATAAATTAATATTTTTTATTACATACCAATTTATATTACTCAGGCAAAGCCTCAACGGGTAACCGGCTAGTTAATTATATCTAAAAACCTAATAAAGAATTAATTATAGGGCTAGGTTTAAAAACAGGTATGAACGTATGGGATAGCATCGTTCAATTACATTCAAAATTAATTATAATTATACATAATTATTAACTACCATTATAATCAGGAACGGACTGGGCCAATATTTCAGGTATAGAATTCTTTTTAACAGGTCAAAAATTAACAAGGAGAAAAATAATTTGGTTATTATATATAACATATGTTTTGATTTACACATTTTAATGTACTGCCTATATTAAAATTAACTCAGTATTATTTATTTTTTTTTTACATTATTTGGTTTTTTTTATCATGAAATCACAAGTTTTTCGAATTCTGTCTGTAATATTTTAATCTCATATAATATAATAAAATAAAATAAAGTGTCCTGTTGTGACACGGTGGTTAGTCTCGGTCATTATTGTTTTCCTAGATCAAGCATCGACTAGCTAGGTTTCAAATGGATGATCTCGGTTTCTTAGAAACGTATCCACAGCGACACACACATGCCTCAACTTAACGAACAAACCTAACCAAAAAACCTACTGTACATATCAATGAGGAAACAACGCGATTAAATTAAGTGTCGCCTGCATAAAAACCGGACGGACTAACCAAGCCTCTCACTACACTCAAAAAGTTGTACCTTTCTATAGCTAATTGCCCTAATTACCGGATTTAAAATATGATCGATAAAAAAAAAGAAATATATAGAAGTTTTTTTTATTTATTTTACTTTACGAAAATGGCTAATGCAAATAAAATTGTCAATAATTATTAGTTCAATAATTCACTAAAGACAATTTATACTAACAAATTTTATGTTAAATCACAAAATCACTCGTTTTTAAATAATATAAAATCCCTATATCATTATTATACTTGCATTCTGTACTTACAGTATTAGAATGTATTTTCTTTTTTAATGACTTAATCTGTGTACCAATAAAATAATGAGCTAATGTCGAATTGATTCTAAACTTAATATTATTTTCTTACTATTTAAATGTTATTGAAGAAATTTATGAAAACAATAATTTTAAACACTGTAGGTATGAGGGGCGGTGTGGGCAAAAAAATTCTGGTCAGGAAAATAAATTTCCTCCAGGCATTCAACATTTTTATCTCTTGAATAAAAACTTAATTTTTTTATGTATTTAATGAATTTTTTATTTAAATTTATATAGGTAAATAACAAATATAAAAATGCATTGCATAGGTAGTAATGTATTTTATTATTAAAACTATTAAAAATCTTTAAATCTAAAATTTAAAATATGTAACCAGAATTTTATAATATTATATGTTAATAATATGATCAGTTTTAATTGATAAATCATTATGACTAGTGATATATTCAGTATCCGTTAAAAGTTTAGGTAAATTTTTTTTGCAATAATATGAAACTAATTTCATACATTTTTTTTCACTTAGCATCAATAACTTTTACTTTTCTCTCTCTTTCAGCACCGCTTTTCTTTTTCTTATTATCACCCATTTCGAGGAAAACCGAAAAATATTTAATACTGAAATAAATATAATATTAAAAAAAAAACTTTTTAAAACGTATAAAATGTATATGTAGTATAAAGGTAGGTACACTCCACTAATCCATCATACTGTATTTTGTTAAATTGATACTCTGATGACAAAACAATAGGAAAATGAATATTTGACTCGATAGTCGTAAAACGATAAGACAGCGGTTCCCAACCTGATGTATGCGTATTCCTAGGGGTATGGGAGATGATCTCAAGAAGTACTAATGACGGAAAATGTTGAATTTGTTTGTTTAAAACGATTTGTTTCAAAAATATTTAATATATTATGTTATTAAAAATGAAAATTTGTGCCACAAATTAAAACTTAACCGTCAATTTATCTACTAGATATGAAATATAGAATGTAACATAGAATGTTTTGTTATTTTTTGTTTAAATATTTTTCAAAGTAGTTATATGTGAAAAGTTTAAAAATTATAATGAGGTGTACTATCTAGCAAAATATTAAACTTAGGGGTACGGAACGAAAAAAACATTGAGAACCGCTGCAATAAGGAATTATAGAGTTGTAGAGCTTTGTCAAAAGTTATAAAAATATAAAGTGTGTACTTTATTAACGTGGGTATATCGTAATATCGTATATACTAAATACAGGCTACGAAAAATTTATATCGAATAGCCATCGCTTTTCAGAATTCAAAATATCAAAAACTGTATAAAAAGGATTATTAATTAAATTGTTAATATGATTTCGTTTTCATGTATAAAAAATTAAAAAAATATACTGCTTACATTTCTCTAAACTATTTTTGTTTCTTTTTCTATCTATACTTTAGGCCAACGGGATATATGTCATTTTATCAAAAATACGCTTTGGACCAAAGTTATTTGGCTTATATTTTTTGGAGACAAAAATATATCTTAATATTTCTGCGAACAATACATTCGTAAATTTAATGTTTCACACAAATGACTAACCTAACCTTCCCTAGATTTGTTTTGTATGATATAATATTTTATAGTGTATTGTAATAATTATGATAATTAAATACTTACCAATGTATTATGTTGTATACTTCATAAAATCGTCAGACAACAAAAAATGAAATCTGTGAGGAAGGCGCTCAGAGCATCAGCTAACACGTTCGGAGTAGCAGACATAAATGATTGACGATACATCCCCGATTGAAGACACATCCCCAATTGATGCTGAAGGTAGTAAAACACACTTCTCAAGACAAGGCAGCACTGCACCGCTGTACTGTGGTCATTGTAGTAACTACAAAAACGTAATATGACTAGGTAAAAATGCTCGTTTAGAAGGGGGAAATGTGATACGGAGGGCTGACTATAAAACTAAGCCCACAATTACATTGTTGCTATCATTAGACAGAGATAAACGAGCATTTTTACCTAGATTTTACTATATTTTTGTATTTGCATGCTACATTGACAACAGTACGGTTTCATTGTAGCAACTATAAAAATGTGGTGAAATATAGGTAAATATCTCCGTCTAATGATTGCAACAATACAATTTTGGGTTTAGGTTTATTGTAATATGGTCACAACCCTGTCTCACATTTCATCGTCCAATTCACCTTGTGTTTATTTATATTTAACTTATTAAAATTAAAAACTAAAACTACAAGTGATCACTACTATTTAGCTGATGTGAAATTTTTTTTTTTTTGCATCTAAATTTTGTACTATTCCAATTAAATATTCTTTTTTATAGCAATCATTATAAATAAATACAATATTTTTTATTCATGTAGCTACTTCTCAATAGTTTTTTTATTTTAATATATTAAATATAAATAAACACAAGGTGAATTGGATCGGGAAATTAACCAAACGGGGAAATGACTGAAAGAAAAACGATGACAAGGGTGTCCTGCTACCCAATTGTGTGTACAAAAAATTTAATATATTATGGATAGACATCAGATTTTATAAAATCGAAAAACTATATAAAAAACTGACATTGATTCGTCTTGACAGTGCGCTCTAACAATCCACAAGCTTTAGTGGTACGTATTTTAGCATTTTTAAAGACATCGGCAATTAAATCCGATTTTGATGACAATTGTTTTAAAAATGTATTAACATAATAAAAAATGTATTTACTCAGGCTGCGAGTATCACTATTGTTAAAAGACATTTTAAATAAATCCAAGGAAATTTATTTATTCAAACACAAAAAAAAAATACACAAATATTTACGAACTGATTTTAAAAACTAAGTACAACACTGTGTCTGTTACGAATGTCTAGCATAATGCACAAAATCAACAGCTGTATACACTTTACATGTTTTATAACTTATAATCCATAACACATTTTAGTTGTCCAGCTGAACCTACCCATATTAGATGGGTACTTAAATTGTAAATTAAATAAGGGACCGCATCACATAAAAAACAAATGCCTTACGCCTATTGTGTAAATATCGCAGTGGCGCGGTTCAATTTAAAAACCCATGGCAACCCATGGCTAACCGTCGGTTAATGGAGATCGGGTGACATTGATCACCAACCAGTTTTCGTTGCGCCGAGTGCTGCGGACTTTAATATGAATTACTTACAATTATCTGTAATCGTCGTAACAGACCTGGTTAGTCGTAAGACGTCATCCAGGCAAGTCATATTATACATTTCAACAGTCCATTAATTAAAGTTTATTATTACATTATATTTTATTTTAGATTTTGAACGGAGCAATGAATGTATTGATTTTATTAAAACAAATGCAGTGTGTCTATAATAAAGGTGTTTATGACGAGTATAGTTGAAAAAATACTGAAACTTTCAATTTTAGAAAAAGTTTTTAATAGCAAATTGGAACTAGTTGGTACTTTTAGTAGTCAAAAGTAAAAAAATCCCAAGTTACTTTCAAAATAACCAAGAAAAACAAAAAAAAAAACAGGAATCGTGAAAAATAATTGTTATAAGAATTAAAATCCAATGTCATAAAAATCAGAACTTCAAATGGTCATAAAATATTAATATAACTTCCTGATAAACTTTTTATTTATGTTATATATAGGTAGAAAGACTAATGAGGAATCTCATATTAAATTTTCAAATCTACAATTAAAAAAAAATTTTTTGTTGATTTCTAACTACAAAATATTATGACAATATATTTTTGTAATTGTATAAATTTTGCTTATAAAAACATATCGTTTTAATGCTTTTAGTGAAAACTATAATGTATCTAATAGTTTTAAATCCCCTCACGTTTAATAACGTTATTGAATTATGACAAAATAACTAACATCGTCATTCATCATTAAAATATACTTCTTAATATAACGAGATTATTTAAATAACAGTATTGTGCTTTATTTAAACTTACGAATATATTATTTATTACCGTTTTTACTACAGAGATAAAGTATATCTTACTGTTTTTATTTTTTTGATATTAACTTATCAAGACTTGACAATTTTTTTATGGAAAAATGAAAAAAGATCGGTTAGTGAATACCGCTATGCTTTGCAGAAGATACGAATTATGCCATTGTAATCATTATAGTAATAGCTGATGTATAACATTTGAGACTAATAATATATATATTAGGTTAACCTAATCTTGGTTGTAGGACACATTGTACGGTCACATAAAAAAAATATGATAATATTACGATTTAGGTATTATGAAAATATGATTTATAGCAGGGGTGACTAACATAAATAGGTTCCCGGGCCACATAGACAAATACAATAATACTAAGAGCCAAAATGTTTATAGACGCATTTTACATAATTTGATAATTTTTATAATCTAATACCAAAAAAATTAAAATTTTTGATTTTATAAATAAGACGCGAGCCGCATCTGACAATGACGAGAGCCACGTGTGACTCGCGAGCCGCAAGTCGGTCACCTATGATTTATAGCTTATAACTCGCCGGTTCGTAAGGGTTTGTAGTGACTCCCCGTACAAGTGACTTTTGAACACTTCCAACGTATATTGGATTTGTTTTTTCTTAAAATTGTATATTGATACCCATTTTAAAAAATTTTTGGATTTAGTTTAATTGTTTGGTTTTTATTCATTTTATATTATTTTAGAGTGAATAAGTTATGTAATACTTCTAATACTGTAACACCAAACACATATGTCTCATACTGATCTCGATCACGATTTGCAATCCAAAGTTTTGAGCAATTTAATTTTATCTTATCTTTAAAATATAATTCCTGGTTTATTTACATCGTACAAAACGTCCGCGATCGAATTTTACCAATTTATTATCACTGTACAAGGTGTCCGCGATATTCAACTGAAACAATAGATAGTGCAAACTGTCCGTTTACCGTTTACCTTTCATATGTGTTGCTCAGGCGATCTGGATTACTAATCTTTTATAATATGTATACGTGTATATACACGATTAAATGTATAAGGATATTATTATTATATAGCAAATTAACTTACCTTTATTTGGTTGTCAGGTATTCGGTGAACGCAGGAATGATGTACAGATTTAATGTTAATTAAAAACACAAAAGATATAATATTAATATTGATTATTGAAGTAACACTTTTATTATTTAAGACACACAAAATTTATTGGATTTTGGATGACATATACAATTTACACTTAACGTACGACCAAAAGCGTACGCAGGGAGAGTGACGTGGAGTCCGAGTCGCCGATGGTCGATGGGTCTCGTTTTAGCCGGTAGGGTTAATTCTTTCATATGAAGATAAGATCATAACAATATCTGACCACAGATGTTCATGATTATATTATAAACATCTGTGTGACCGTATTTATAACAGTATGGTATATGTATAAAATATTATGATAATGCCACTTTTTTTGTATAACTTAGTTATGAGTGGTTATCATTACAGTACTAATATAACCTAACTCAAGGGTTGGCAATAAAATTCTATGGAGGTCCAGAAAATCAAAAAAAAAAAAAAAATTCGAGGGTCAGTAAAAACTCAGATATTATACGAGTAGTTAATAATTGTTGTGTTATCGCAACTATTATTGTAAATAGCAATAAACGATAAACACCATCGTTATTTCTAAATACATCATAAAATAGATAAAATATATATTATGTGCAGTGGAAAACCAGCATTATTAAAAAAAAAATATTTTTTGTGGTCCAATTATTTTTCCTTCACGGGCCGAATTTGGCCCGCGGGCCGCCTATTGCCGACCACTGACTTAACTAATGTACGTGCGCTTTAAACCAAATTTATCGCTCCACATTTTTTTCTTTTTAAATATTAAATGATTTTCGTCTCTCATATTAAAGATATAACAAACATAGCAAAAAATATCTTATCGTAATATTAAATAAGAGTTGTTCAATAAAAAAGAAAAAGAAAATAATTTGAAAAAATAGACTTCTGCAGTGGCGAAGTGTCAAAGGAGACAATGAGATATTGTCCTATTAGAGATTAAAACACAGGACAAATAATTTTGTTTTATAAAATATTTACTAATTTGAACGTTATTTATATTAAAAAAGTGATGTATATTTTATTATTTGATAAAATCGGTTTTTCATTGATTAAGTTATAGTCTTATAGAATTTTTAAAATACATAAGTTGTACACGATACAGCTGTCCATACAGGTCATTCCAAATGTTATGGAAGGTATTCTACCAAAGAGACGTTGCAGTGCAAATTGTGATAACCGATAGGTACGTGTTTCCTAATATTAAATATTAGGAAACAACAAATTTTATTGTTTTTATATTGTAATTTGTCCTCATAGCCTATGATTTAATTAATGCCACTTTGAACAACGGAATTATAATTACTCATACGAAAAAAAAATTTAATTAAATAGAGCTATAATAATAGTAAATGTCGGTAATAACTACTAGTGCCTGTTTAATACTCGACTCAGGGCGATATCGTGAATATTATCGATAAAAGATTAATTATTATAAACATTTTACCTACATTGAACTTAGGAGTCACTTTGAAGTATAGGCTTCAATATAATATAATAATTTTAATTAAGGTCACGATCACTAAAATAAGTTAAACAAATATTAAATTTAAAAATAATAAAATTTAGCTCACAATCAAAAGGGTTACTGAAAATAACATTAATGATACATATTAAATAGTTTCGTTAACACTACTTAATATAAATATAAAAATTACAATAATTAATTGAATAATACACTGCAGAAAATAATGTAGGTACAATAAATACTTTTTGTTAACATTATATTATAATTACAAAATATCAAAAATTAAGCATTAAGACTTAATTTTCATGTGAGATATACATTCAAAAAAATTTTTTTTTATTTTATTTCAGTTTGCTTCTTCATTATTTTGTATTGGCAATAAACATAATAACCTCACCGCTCTCTTCCTTGGTCCGATCGGTGTATTGACTGTTGCGATCCGTACTACGCCGTCACTACCCGGAAATATTTAGCTCTCGCAGCCTAGGTTCCATTATAACGTAGACAAATTTTAGTCAAAACCGTGAACCCAATTTTTAAACGGAACTATGGTCTATCAGGCTTATTCCATTTGGAACGTTCCTGGAGTTGACTTAAATACTACGTGCACCCACGTCTCCAAATTTGATGCGTAATTTGTTGTATTTTTTGCCACCATGTCAATAAGTTATTTATTTCTGGTTCCGGCAACGATGATAGTGAATCTTCTATTAAAAAATGGCCAGGATTAAGGATGGATAAATCAAAAGAATCAGTAGATAACGGGATAAGTGGTCGTGAGTTTGACATGCTTCAATTTGCATCAATAGTGTGTAAAACTCATCGTAAGTCAATTTCACGGATCTCATACTGCGATTTAAATGCTTTTTAATACAGTGAACCACCACCTCGCACAGTCCACCGAAATTTTGGTCTCGTGGAGGAATGAAATGTCATGTTATTTCGTTTTTAATCATAAATTTATAAATTCGATTTTTGTGATCGTCCATCGACATTAACTGTTTTAATTCGTTAAGTTTATTATTCGCACCTACGAAGCAAGTGACGTTATCAGAATATATATTTTTACATAGGCCTTGGCGAGATATGAATCTCTTTAGAGCTGCAATAAATGCATCCGTGCCTAAATCACACACCAGTTCTAAATGCAACGCCTTTGTCGCGAAACATACAAACACGCATACATATACATGTCTTTTAAGCTACGGAATTTCGTTGATTGCTGCATTTTAATAGAAACGGATCTGCATAACCCATTTAATTGTCCAGTATCCGGTCTATTTTATAATTGTAATGAATGCGTGTTGAATTTGATTTAAATTACAGAACTGGAAAAAAAAAATTCGCATTAATCGCATCATTTAATATTATATAATTATAGATTTTATTAATTAAAATTATACGTCTAATGGCGTGAATGTGTTCGTAGTTCGTAGTTTTGTATAAATAGTTTAAAACTTAACTAATTTTTTTTTAAATTATTATGTATCGTGCGTAAATAATACACGTATTCGACGTTAAAATACCTATAAACAATTGTACACTTGTATTTTTCAGATTTTAAGGATAAAATAATAGCAATTGAAGTTTGAACCGCCAAGTATGAAGAAATTTATATTAAAATATTAAATTTTCATGCTTTTTGACAGGGTTAAAATATATTAACATCATTTGACAATATTTTTGTACTAAAGTTTTAGACTGATTGGCAGGAGCCAGGAGTGCAGAATTGCTTTTGTCTGCCATGTGCACTTTATCTATTTGTTGATTACCATTACCAGCTGTTATATTTCCTATTACTAAAAACGATTAAGTTATCTATTTGTGGTCTCTTCGATTTTTTCAAGACTTAAATTTTAAAATTCAAAAATTGTTGTTTACTACTCTAAACTTGAAACATTGAATAAAACTCGTGAGAAAACATGGATAATCTCATCTTTAAATTTTATAGTTGGTATATTTTTAATCTACACAACAAAGTTATATTTAAATTACCAATACGAAAATGTAGTAAGTTGGTACAAACGAGTCAACTCAAACGTGAATATTGTCTGTTGTGGGTATATATATTTATATAGGTATATATACATTATAATCGGATGATATTATATTGTTGTGTTATTTTTTATAAAACGTGTATAGGTGCACATGCATAATGATTAATGAATAAAGTGAACAACCATAAATGTGAATAGGTTTTTTGTTAAAGCAGACGCCCGTAAGGAGGATTTCGACTGGTAACTGGTTTTTTTTAAACTGGTTTATTATAAATACAGGGTGACTTTTTAAACACGTTCACCCACACTTTTTTTCCATTAATATTGAAAATGTTTATTTACAGGACACTTCTTAAATTATATGGATGTAGATATTTTAAAATATTATGGCCATTTAAGTATATTTAAATATTCTAAGTACTAGAATTTGAATAAATTAATTATTTTTAGGATAAAATATAAAGGTGGGCGCAGTGAACATGTTTGGTGAACAATCCTGTACTCGGATAGCGTTTCAGACGTATGAAATAAAATTCTCGATAAATGGGGAGGATAAGATAGCCTTCTAATTTTTGATTTATCAGATGTTTATTGTTACCAGCCGTAATCGCAGTTGATTCCTATTGGTTATTACATTTTCCATAGGCTATGCTATAAATCATTAATTTTAAAATGAATAATGTCTAGAATAAACTCTCGAGGTTGTATACCTCATAAATTATGATATTTTACAGGCATACAATAAATATTGAATACACAAATACTGAAGTACATTATACAATTTATAAGAGTATACATTGTTTCTATACCTATATATGTTTTTAGTTGGTTCTAAAATAAGATATTCCTACTTATTTAATTTATAAATAATAAACTGTCTAAACTATAAGTTAATTATTTATATTATTATGATATATTATATTAATAAATAGTTGATCAACAATATTAACATTTTGTTAACCAATATCTGTGTAATGTAGGTACAATACATAATATAATACTGGCGTATTCACCTGATAAATGTCCGAAACACAATGATGATAATCGTTTTTTACATTCGGCCATTGAAAAATATTTTAAAGTAGCATACATATAACCTATGGTATATGATATTATGTTATAACTTAATATTTATTAAATTAAAGTAAAAATTTAACTTTTGGTTATCAGTAAATGTTGAAAATTATTGAATTTAAATAATATTATGTTTACAACAAGCTATAAATACTAATGCGATCCAACTTTTTAATGTTAACTTGTAACTACTTATTTACGTATTTTTAGTTGTAAGCATTTATTTGAACAAAATAAAAAATAATAACTTTTGTAAGCTATGTATATAAAAAATAAAATAAGATTTTTTTTTCTTTCTTTAAAAGGTTATAGATTTTTGTATTTTAAATTATGAACGGAATAATAAATGTATTGATATAAAATTATATGCTTTTTTTCCAGTTCATCACCACCTTTTGGGACAGTAAAAACACTTGATATTTTCAACATAGGGAGTAGTATCTAGTAACAAATTAGATCTCTTTGGTACTTCGAAAGGTCAAAAGTAATTTCCCTGTATTTATCCGAGAAAAAAAATCAAGAAAAATAGATAGTTTTTACTAGACTAGTATTCGATACAATTGATTTTTTTTTTCATAATTTAAAAACGAATTATCATTTTTTTCTTCACTACCCAATTTACTCTTCCTGGCCCACACACGCCTATTGTAGAATAGAGCTGTACTCATTTGCCTATCTTCTTTTTACTTATTTTATAGCTGTTCAAGCTACAAGAAAAAACTTAATCTATTAAGTATTAGGTAAATATAAAGAATAAATAATACAAAAAAAGTGGTTAGTAGATATGCAAGTAAATATATACCTATATATTTTACATTTAAATGAATCATTGTTATTAATACAAACAAAAATATAAATACTACACGAAAGTTTACATACTAACATATAACACAGACATCCATGTAGTTTTTATTGTCACATATTTTACAAAGTTAATTAATATTTATTGTTGATATATCCAGGTAATTATTTATAAATATTTGATTCTGAAATCTTTATTTAGCATACTATTAAACATAACTCCGTAAAATGTTTTAAGTAGGCAACTAATTATCCATTTTTTCGGATTGGAGTGTAATTCAATTAATCGGTTGATGAATTTATAAGAAATACAAACAAATTGGTAAAACCTACGGTAACAGTTCGTTTAAAAAAACATCATGATTATATTGTACATAGCAAAATCCATGAGTTAGAAAAGTAGGTACCTATACTTATTGTGGTACATAAGGCACCTATTGACAGTTATAAATAAATACTTCGAAAGTTAATTTAGGAGCTTTCCCGTATGATTATCGATAACTACAGTATATTTGTTAGGTACTAAAAATGACGATTATTCGTTCTATCGGTTATCAATAACCACTGCGAGACACAAACAGTACGACTCTCTTTTTATTTGATCAACAGATAGGTACGTAGGATGCATGACCGAGGCGGTTAGACGTATACAGATACAAATATTATCTACAATGTTGAACAGAACCTACTTTGGTGTATGGTCGTATGGAGCCAATAGATGGTAATGGTTGTTGCCGATAATCAAGTCTGTGACTCGACCACTGACCAGTGACCAAACAAGGCCCAAGTCTGACCACAAATCATTAAGAATGTCTACAAATGAATGTAAATGTACAGTAGGTAAATTTTTTTAGTATTCTATATTTCGTTATAATACACATTATACGTTAAATTTTTTTATTTTATGTTTGTACTTTACCCTAATCTTGAACACAACACCAATTTCAATCGCAGAATAATAAATAAATAAAATAATAGAATAATAAATAACAATAATTATATTGTTAATATAATATGTTTTTGTGTTTATAAATGACAACTTTTTTCTTCTTGTTTCTATTTCCTGTATTATTTAAATAAGATTTATATACATTCTAGAATTCTTAAACAAATCTTTGAGTTATAACTTAAGTTTCAAATCATGGGTAATCGAAAATAAGTACTTATAGTTTTAAATGTTAAGTGAAATGGATAATATAAACTGTGAGAATTTCATCATCACATTGAAGCTTTAAAAAAAAGTATCACAACTAAATATGTATCTATTATTCAAAATATCAATTGTTGGTTGACCAATAAAATGAAGTCAAATAAAAAAAAATAGAAACGGAATGAGTACCTACTTATTAAAATAAAATGTTATTTATAGGAATATTATGATTCTAATTCTTTATTTTTCGTTGTATACCAGCTAAATTCTATTGAGTTTAAATAGTTTAATTATTATAGTCAAGTATCATAAACTTGACCAGTACTTATATAAACATTCCAGTTAAGTGATAAAAAGTTTATTTATTAAACTACATGTCAAATGGTGTATTTAGAACAGTAAAATGAAAATGGAACTTTACTAATGTTTTTTAAAGTATAAGTGCTATTTTTAAATAAATATTTATATTCAGTAATAATACAAAAGTAAATAAGTTATACATATACACATATAAAACTAATAAAGTAATAATATTTAAGGATGTATATCATAATTAAATGTTTAATTTAAGATTTAAATTTCTTATAAGCTATTTCATATATACAAATGTCAAATAGTATAACCTACTTAATCAGTTAAATATAATTTAGTACATGTATTATAAACGTATCATTATGTCATTGTTATATACCATAATATTGTATTAAATAACTAATATTTCTAAATAAATATGTTATATAAAATACTTAATTAAATTATAGTTGCTATTATTATAAACTCTTTTTGATATTTTTAATGCTTGTTCCATTATATTATTTAATTTTATAAGCAAAATAATTGAATAAGCCGAATTTTGCATCATATAACTTTAATTGATTACTTAAAAAGTTTAATAAAGTTGCTTCTTAATGTTTTTATTTTTTTTCTAAATAAGACATTGAATAATTTTAAAATAAAAAGGGCAGTAAAAATTATGATTTGGAGAAAAATCTTTCAATACATCTCTGAACATGTCAGAGTGTCTTGATATCACATTTAAGGATCGTGATTCAAATTAATTAAGTGATTTAATTAAATTAATTTATATTAAATCCTAATAAGTAATTTTGTTAGATAATTAAATATTATGATCAAAAATCTATTCACTTAGATAGACCATAGACATACTGTTTTTTTTTCATTTTTTTAAAAGTTAAGCCCATCAATAATTGTGATACAAAAAAGACACATAAAATAGTCTAACAAGTTTCTTTCAGTTTTCATATAAAACTATTAATACCTTCAATCTATATATTTACTAATAGAAATAACTATATAATTACATAAAAATATACCAAATAATGCATTAATTGTAAATTTATAAGTTAGGTTTTCTTCATAATATAGATAATTCAAGTGATGTTTCTGATTTTGTAATTAAAACCAAGTACTAAATTTTTATCATAATAAAATAGTGAAAAGTTTCTTTATTGTATAAGCTTTATGATCTTTAAATTATGATTACCGACAAAAAAAATTTGCATAATTTCTAAAAGCAACTTTACTGAGTGTGACGCAATTAATATTTGCATTGCGATCAATGAAAAATTAAAGTTATAAGTTATAACAATAATTATTAAGACCATAAGTCCATGACACAAAAAGCATTGAATAATTCAATTGTATTAAAAATTATTTTTGATAAATAAATCATAAAAATCCAATTATGAACAAATTACAAAAGTCAGTTTTATAAGCTATCATTCGTAGCTTGGTAATTGGTATGGCACGTTGGCTGTTACCAGTTACGGAAAGTGACTGGGAGAAAGTAACGACCACAGCTACTAGTTCCCGGATGGGTGACCACTTGGGTTCATAGTGGTTAAAAACCTTGCCACACATACATGTATTTCTATCAACCGTAACTACCGTAACAATCGTCAAAACAACCTACTCTACCAACCTTACCTCTAAAACAGTTCATAACCCCTACAACAACTAATGGCCCTAGTAGTCGGGCTTAAGTTCAATAAAAAATAAATAAAATTATCATTCATACTGATATTTTTAAAATAAAATTTATTTTGCAACTTTCAAAACTAAGCAAGTAGTAATGTGTGTGTTAACTAAGAAAATTCAATCTTGTACCGCCATATATGATTAAAAGATCTACTTTAAGGTATGTTTTCTCCACAGTGTCAAGGTGCTATGCTGTTTCACTATTTTATGTTACAAGGAAAATATGCTTTAATATTGTAAGTTCTCTGATGAAAACTAAGTAACAATGCAGTACAGAAAATTAAAATGTGATATGAAAATATAATAAGTAAGAAGACAATTTTTAGAATAAAGGATACTCAATGATAAATAATAAATGTACAACAAAATCATAATAAAGAATTATTTTCTAATACTAAAAATAAAAAATAAAACATTATCTTATATTTTTTATAATTGTCAAACTATAATAAAATGCAGTTGAACCTAATCATTAAAAATTAAATTTAAATTACTTAGTATTAACAGAAATATAGTAATTATGTTTCACCGCATTCGTAACGCACAAAATCTAGTATATCAATACCATAATCAGTTGCTACTTGTCCTACAGTTAAAGATGGGTCCAATAAAAAAGCTTGTTCAAGCATGCCATCCTCTTCAATAGTAGATTCTGAACTTTTTTCATCCATATTTTCCATGGACGAATCATCATTTTCATTTAATGTTTTAGCAGCCACTACTTCTTCGGATTTTATAGGTTCTTTTAAATTTAGAACTCCAACATTTTTTGGATTCATACCTAAATAGAATAAATGCTTTGATTTGTTTTATACAAATTATAACTAGTTTTTACAAATCAAATAAAAACAAGTATTATTTACCAATAACATGTTGACACATTTGACGAAGAATTTCATCATAAGAACTCTCCATAGACCTTTGATTAATTTTTTCACTATCTAGTTGTTTGCGGTAAATTAGAAGTGATCCGTATTTACCAGAAAGAAATTGAGATCCAGTTATATTAGCTGGATGAGTAAGGCCCATAATATTCAAACCAGTGTCTCTAGTGTTTAAACATGTGGCACGTCTGAGAGTAACATTTTCTCCAAGATTACCTATTGTAACTGCAACATGATCAGCCAGTGATTTACCTTCAGCACCGCTTAACTCCATCAAATCACCGCTTTTTAAATTAACCTAAAGCAAATTATACTATAACAAAGTTTTTTTAGCTAAAAATTATGTTTGTACCTTTGAAAATGAATTTTCTAATGCTTTTTGTTGTTTAGCAAAATCTAAACAAGATGAAGTGACTACTTCTACAACAGAATGAAAACATTTGTTACGAGCAACAAAATCAGTTTCACAGTTCACTTCCACCATAGTAGCAATTTCTTTTTGACTATCAATTGCAAACGCAATAACTCCTTGGGCAGTGGCACGATTAGCAAGTTTGTTAGCTTTTGCCCAACCAAGCCGTTGAGCTTCTTCTTTTAACCATGCCTCTGACTGTTTAAAAATATATATTATCACTAATATTATACATACTAAAATATATTAATTAATTAATTTTACCTTTTCTAAACTGTTATCATTTAATTGTAAAGCCTTTTTGCAGCTTTCAAACGGATATCCTGTTTTTTTTCTTAATTTTAAAAGTTGTGCTTTGCTAGATGACCAGTTTGTGCTGGATATGTGAATTCCTCTAAGTAATATTAATGATTTCAACATAATGCTGAAAAAAAAATTATTAAATTAAACTTTTTTTACCAATTTAATATGGATACATATTTAAAATATTAACTAGAAAAAATTATCTTTTTTAATTTAAGTTATATATCATGAAATTATACATGTATATATTCATGCTTATTGTAAGAACATATTATACAAGCCTTGTATGAAATATTAGTAATTTTTAATACACATATTCTGTACATTATAGACTGTTCAATTGTTTTGAATTAATATACAGATTACTTTTTATATTTCTACCATAACTGAATTATTATATTATAAATTATTAATTGAATAAACAAATTACCTAATTTATTACCTTTAAAATACAAATGAATAATTAATAAATGTCACTTAAAAACAAGCACATTAAATAATAAATATAAAAATTAAATTAATAAACGAATAAATACAATATTATTTAACAGTAGGTTGTTTAAACTTGTATTTAATCATAGTATGATTGCAATCAAACTGATTAATTTAACAAAAATGATTTACATTATAATTAATGGTAAAGTTAATTAACGTTAATTCAATTTACAGATAAGTTATAGCTAACGTAATCACAATTTAATAAAGGTCTAAGGTAGGAAAAATTTTGTCTTAAAACCACTAATATCACTAAAATGAAAAAAATCACAGAATACGGTATTGTAGAATAATACTATAAAATGGTAAACTTCGAAAAAATGAGTTTTAAAATGTTTGAATATAGTATCCAAATAACTGAAATAACTGCAAGCACTATAACAGCGAATATTTATATGTCTAAAATAAATTATTGCTTACCCTACTGGAAATGTGAACTCAAAGTCAAAAACTTGGACTGTAGCCTTTGAAAAACGTGAAATAATGTGAATATTAAAATATATAATAATGTGAATAATATTAATAATGTGTAATGTGAATATTATAATAATTGATAACTGATATTGAAAAGGCGGTGATAAGGTTATGGATACCGATTTTCTTCTGAATATATGCACCAGATAACGCGTATCACTGTTATAGTGTAACCAGGACATGATGGTTATAGATGATATGATTATCAGACCATGTTTAACAAAATTCGTATAAAGCAAGTGATCCAAGTCCAAACAAATGTCAACATTGATAGTATTGTTTTAGGATGTACACACAAATAAGACAATATAGGTAATTAGAATATTATAAGGAATCTGAACTTGTTTTCTAAACATATTAGTTAGGTATATTAATTAGATAATTAGATGGATCAGTATTCAGTACGTTGAAATGAAAATAAATTTAACATAAAAACGAATCGTAGTAGAAAAAGTTTGAAGAAAAAAGTCCGGTTTTTATTTATTTGAAAAAGAAAAACACAGGTAAAAATATTCACCGTCGTTATAAAAATTATTATTGTAATTTTTAGTCGAATAATTATTATACTAACAAAAATACAACTGTTTAGTCACATTATACACCTAAAAACTCAAAATCTTTATTTTTATTGACTACAACGGATATAATATGTATTATATGAGTAAAATTCGACAAACCAGATACCTAATTAAAATAAAAGCAATAGTATATTAAATTAAAAAAGTCAAGCCATATTGACGTGTTCAAAGTACAAAAAAATAGTTGTAGTAGATATATATCAAATATTGTGATATTACTGATACCTATTAGTTCCTACAAAATTATTTATTAATTTCATCAGAAATCATAATAATATGACATTTAAAAATTTTAATTATTTTTCAAATGTATATTGATACCTACTAATAAGAAAAATTAATTGTGCATCACAATATGCGTCAGACCTTTTTATCACGGACTTTTTATATTTCAAACCTTTTTTACCTTATGGACTCAAAGGCCTTAAAAAAAAAAACTTATTTACCTGAACTTTGTGGTAGTTTGTCCATAAAAATTCCGTTTTGAATCCCTTCGTGTACAATTTTAAGATATATCCTTTAACTAAGTGCTAAAGATATCCTACTGGCTACTACCAGATGGTAAATGTTCTATTTTTCAAATGACAATTCACTGAATAGTTTAAATACCATATTGTCTATGGTGGACAGTTAGACAATGGTAATTAGTAATTACTAATTACTAATTGGAGATCGTGATTTCCTTGTTCCTGACGTTCGTGTACGGCACTCTGTCAACGCCATAACGATGTTAAAATCGCTTGAATATAATACGATCATTGATCTATAAAGTACAAAGATAAATATATGCTGGTAAAGCCGTACAAGGACAATCACCAATTATTATTGTTATTTGTTCGACCGACATATTGTCATGCCGAATGGTGTGTGTGTGTGTCTGTGTCTGTGTCTGTATCTGTGAATAAGGACGTCTCAGATGTTTCAATGTCTCTGATTCAGACACACATCTATACATAGATACATATATCTAAGACTAAATATACAAAATTTGCATAACACTGTGACGAAATAAATATACCTACCTATTTAAATTAAATTATTTTGTTATGTTTAAATTTAAGATGTATTATTGGTATCACCTTACATTACGCATTCCTAATACAGTTTTGTATATATATAATTAATTATTTATTTTTAAAACTAATTTATTAATTAGCAAACTTAAGACAATGATATTAACGGTGTTGCAATAAGTTCCATCTTCAATCGACGAGTTTTTGATTTTAAAAGGAATTACAACTTATAGCTTATAAGTTATGATTTTATGAACATAAAATGTCATAATGTTAAATGCTTATATATTTTAATATTGTTATACTATATAGTATTGACTACTGACGTCAGTGCCAAATCAGTACTGAGCACTAATGAAACTGGAATTTTTTTCTAACTGAATAATATTTTTTTCCAGTGATTGTTGAGGGGGACTACGTTATTTCAACATAATAGTTATCTCTTCACTTAATGTTTTTAAAGATTATATTTTCTCAGACTTCAAACATACTGCAAATTATAAATTATAAAAAGTATTAAAAAGTAATTACCTTAATTATATACCTTCATTTCGAATTATAAAAAAAATATACTCTAAATCTTATTACCTTTATATAATTGTACAAATACAAAAAATTAATATAATAAATACAAATAAAAATGTTATCGGTAAACGTTTCGATTTAATTCTCATTTTTCATTTCAAATGAAACATTGGTAGACATAAACAAAATATAAAGTGAGATACACTTGCCTCCACTGTAATACCATCACTGAATGTGGCCTGTAATTTGTAACCAATCAATATACCAACAGGCAACAGACTGCATTAGATATGATAAGTACATAGTAAAAAGAAAGAAGAAGATACTGAATTGGTTTAACAAAACTATTCGTATTGTATTATAGAATGTAGTAGCTTACTATTATTTTTTTTCATAAATACTAAGTAGCAATTATAACCAATGGTAGTAGGCACTAGGTTGTACATAGGTATCTTTTTTTTTTCAATTTAAACCGATGACAGAGAACTATATAGTTTCCTAATACATTTTTCTGAGTCCGAAGGTAACTATAGAAATATCGTATATAGCTTTACTATACAATAGGAGACGTGTCTAATTGGTGGGATGTATAATAATATACTTAGATGTATACACAATTGGTTTTAAATCGGATGAATATTTCATATCATTTATATAGAACATTCTACGGATCTACGATGACATAACAATGAACATTGACAATGTGTCAATGTATATATAATACAATATCATCTATAGTATATGTATATTATAACAACAACTCGAAACCTTAAGACCAAGAAGCAGAGCCGAATTTAGGTTTTTGCCGCATAGAAATTGAAATTAATTTACTACCTTATTTATAAATTCATATTTTACTCCTAAAAGTGATAGGTACACTGATACGTAAACGGCCTATCACGCTTCATGTTTTAAAAATGATCATTAATAAAATAAAAATATGAAATCAATATTATATTTTTACATCTAATAAATAAAAATTACTTAAGCAAACTTAAAAAAAATGTATATACAAGTATATATTATTACTATTCAAAATATTGTCTTACGTATCTATTTTGATTTATTTTTCGCAAGCAGTCTTCAATAATTTCATATGATAACTGATTATCATATAATATATAATGTGACTAGCGCAGCGGTTCTCAAACTGTGGTACGCGTACCACTAGTGGTACGCGAAAGACTACATGATGGTACGCGGAACTGCGGAAGGCCACATGGTGGTAGGATTTTTAATCTTCAGTGGTACGCGACTGATTGATAATATACTTAAGTGGTACGCGAAATAAAAAGTTTGAGAACCGCTGGACTAGCGCATTTAATCGATGCTGCGACATCGTAGATCGAAGGTAATTTTTATAAAAAAATAAGAAGAGAATTCAGCTGAACAAGTAGTCACTGCAATAGATATATCTATATATTCTTAGTACTATTTTTCCATAATAGGATATATTAAAATTAAGTTATTTTCTTATAAAATTTGAAGAAGTTTGGGAATATTTTTTTTTCATCATTAACCAGTTGTATTATGTGTCCTTTTTAATGTGGAGATTTATTAATTTATTAAAATCTATTTCATCGTAGTATGTTTTACAAAGTTGTATAGCTCCTTTAAAAATATCATCATGTGATAAGACTTTCAAGCTTGACAACAAAAGCAAACGGCAAAACAAAAATAAATTGTGATATGCAGTTCTTTTCTTGTCAAGTTCATTTAATTAACGATTAAAATAACTAAAAAGATATCGATTTAATTTTTTTTTCTTTCGGAAGTAATTAAATCATTATGTTTAGTTTCATCATGAAAAATAGATTTTATTTTAATATTTTTTTTATATTGATAATAAGGCTTCAACAACAAGGTCAGAATATGTTTATTTAAATTTATATACTAAGACATTTTGTTTTAAATTGATTACACTAATAAATTGTTAAAATAAATTATTTAATTGACACATAAGAAACCGCTTTTTTATAACAATAAAAAACAAAGTATGGCAAATTACGTCTTTTAAACGACTAATGGATTTTATTATGGTCTATAAGGTATAATAAAATAATAAACATGCATGTACCTTATAATATTTTGGGTGTCATCACTTATTGCAATCTCCCAGTGTACATAATACATGTACACTACCTACGATATAAAATTTACGACGAAAAATGTAAATATACTCGTTTCATAATATAAAAAAATCAAATACGGCCAATGCGGAATTTAATGTTTCCTTACTTTACAATCTACCTATATGATAAAATAATATTAATAATCTAAATTCCAATAATAGGTATATATACTTAACTACGACTGCGATTTATTTTGAACACTGCAGTTAATATCTATATTGTATCATATCGTACTATGTTCATATTATTGCATGTTTTTATATTTTAAATTAAAAAAATAATATCTAAACGTCATTTTCAGGTCACACCATAAACAATTTGATATTTTGTTTCGACTTTTAAAATTAGCCGCCCTGGGCTTAGCCTAAACAGCTTAAGTGGCGTAATACGGCCCTACCAAAAAGAATTATCAAACAAGAAGAAATGAAGTTATAAAATATACCTATTACCTAATCAATAAATTTAACAATGTTAACTTCTAAAGTTTTAATTATATACTGTAGCACTTCGCTTATACCTGACAAGTGACATTGCCAGTGCATAACTTATTTTTCAATTTACCAGAACTCTATTCAAACATACAATATGAATAAAGTATACACTACTTATATTTAGTAATGTTTGTTAACTAAATTGGTGGAAAAAAAATAATAGAAATTATTCAAACGTTTAGTTGGAAAAGTAGAAAAATAAAATAAAATATGTTTCATCTTTTCCTTTACTGAAAAGTAGAAAAATAGCACTGTAATGATATTTGAAGAGATTGAGAGAAATTGGTTGTTCTTATTTTCTAAGTAATTGAAACAAAATCATAAAACTCAATGGTGTCGTCAGAAAGTAGTAAGTAAACGTAAAAAAAGGTCTAATTTTTAAAAAACTATTATAAGAATAAGAATTATGGAAAAAGTTGAACATTATACATAATATACGACAGTTTATAATATGCAATCATATATATATATATAGTTAGCATTTATTTATTTATTTATTTTTTTATTAATAAAATTACACTCGATGGCATAGGCCATTGGGATACAGTTATTATATACATTTCATTAAGAATATAGTTACCTAGTATTATTCCGCATTATTGTGCAAAATTAATACCTATAATATTTATAGGCATATTTACTGAAATTTATCTAATATTATTTTCGTATTAAATGTTATTGATTTTACAATATTAAAAAAAAAAATAAATAAATATATTAACTATTTACTTAAAAGTTTAATTTTCATTAAGTACCTATTTCATTTATTTTTTATTTATATTTTTTTCTTATTCTTTATCTTTTAGTGTGAGAATATGAAATATTTGGACAATTGTTTAAGTGATTAATTCTAACAAAGAATTTTCATTCCAAACATTCCATCGGAAGTATTTAACCGATAATTGTGTTTAAATTATACATTAATTGCATTAACCGTGAGTCAACTATGAATCAAAATGCATTAGTATACTATTATATTATTATTATAGGTACTACTGTACTAGGCATTATATAAAGACATTTAAAAATTAAAAATGTTGAAAAATAATTATATGAAGATATTATTTCGTCAAATTTCGGATGGTCTAGATAGAATACAATAATGAATAATATATTAGTAGTTAAACTAAATATTTAAATAGAAATTTATTATAAAATCATATGATGTATTGATGTGTATTATAATTTTTAATAGAACGCTTCGTCGTTTAATATATATTAATCAAATTGTAACAATAAAATAAAAAAATTAAAAATATATCAATTTTATTTATTTTAAATATTTATAAAATATTGTATTTGTTTTTTAAAGTTATTATTAATTCGTTGTTTTTATATATTTTTTATAGAATTCGTTTATTAGTAAATCATATTAATATACTCCACAACTTCCGGTGATCTAGTAAATTTTATACTTTTAATATCACAATTTTTAGGTGATTATGAAAAACACATTTGTGTATAGGTAGACGTAGATATGTACGTATAATAAGTAATAATGTGTAAGTATATATAATATGTACGCGCAACAAACGGCGAATTGGCCTTAAACGCCGTCGCGCACGGACTTCAATACATAGTTGGACGTGGACCTCCTGTACAGTCGTATTGTAAATTTTGATAAGTAATAACCTGAACTATAATAGTTACGGTTGGAAGTTAGCCCGCCGTGGTGGCTCGTCAACTGTGACGGAGACGGCTCTTGCAACGCGCGTTAAAAATCGTATCATTACAATACGCATGTACTATTACATTATTTTGCCACGGTATAATAATGTGGTGTTCCATTCTCAGAGGCACTTTAAATTATAATATTATATCCTATGACCATACGCCAGCTATATTATATATTGTAATATCATAAAACAACTACCAGGCACCAACCATTAACTACTTCATAGGTTAAGTTCCTTTATAAATTGTATATAAAAGTATATCGTACTTTACCAAATAAAATACTCATAAGCTATTCATTAGTTATATTGCCAGGACTTATGTAATATTATTTCTCATATACCTAATATACATATTACATATTAATGTATTATGATATTTCACATTTTGACATTTTTAATAATATTTACATTGAATGCTTACAAAGAATCTCGTGTTAAATTGTCAAACTATAGATATTAGTGCAATCAAAAATTATGAAAATTTTAAACTACAAAATAATTTTTATTATTTTGTGTTTCTTATACATTTTTGTAAAATCCTAAATAACCTTGAAAAAACACGAGGTCTCTCGTTAGTTGTATAATGTATTTCTAGAAAAAAATATCAAAAATAATCAATTTTTGAAGAGCAATATTTTACTCATTAGAATTTTATCATGCATAAATTTAAGAAAAAAACTAAAAGAAGTTGAACATATAAAATTTTATTTTCATTTTGTATAGAGAGTTCAATATTATCAATGATTTTTGCTTTTTTAAAACAAGACAAAAAAATTGTTTTTCGTACTAGCTTCTTATCTATTTTATTAATTTTTTACGTTTATAAATTAAAATTTAAAAAAATAATTAAAATCAATACTATTATTTTTTTTGTATTATTTCTAGTCGTCTGCAGTTATATAATATAAATAAAAATCAATAAAAAATAATGGTATTAAATAGAATGTATTATTCATAGGTATTCAAATAATAGAAATCATGTTTATACATAGAATCGTAATTCGTAATTGAAATAAAATACTCACGTTTAAATTATATAGATGCTCATTCGATAAATGTATATGAACAAATAATACGCGTAAAAACCAACGATAATGGCCTTCAACGTTCGACAACACTGACTGACCTTTCAAAAGTACAAACTAGTAACAGTAGTAACTACTAACTAGTTTCAATTTAGATGTATAAATCATAATCAAAGTAGAAAATATAAATATTTTTCTACATAAATATACGTTACAAAAAATAAATAAATATACTTATATACATTATTCACTATTCATTATTGAAAACCAAAATCAATATCCATATAGGTATGGAAATATTATATACGAGGCCATTGATTATTATGAAGAGAACTTCGAAATTAATTGCGTTGTCAAATCGGTGTAAAAAGAAATTACTGAATTATAAATAGAATTATCAGTAAAACAATGTATCTTATACAAAAAATGTTCATAAAAATAAGCCCTATCTTTATCTCAAAATTTTTTTTTCATTGCTTCCAAAATTTAATTTAATTTTTATTGATCGTATTTTGAGTCATTGATCTGCAATTTGACAATCTGTACTTGGTAACTACGTAGTAGTAGTAGTAGTAGTAGTAGTAGTAGTAGTAGTAGTAGTAGT
>NW_020270588.1:1676381-1833158 GCF_002803265.2 Melanaphis sacchari
TAGTAGTAGTAGTAGTAGTAGTAGTAGTAGTAGTAGTAGTAGTAGTAATAGTAGTGTAGCACTACTACAGTACTGCAAATAAACAGTGTCCTCCAACATGACAGTAATAATAATAATAATAATGAAGTGGTGGCGTCTCGCGTCGTCGGGTGGTGCGATTGTCGTTTACCCACCGCCGCACCGACGCCGCCCGTGATTCGTGTACAACTATAACATCGGTCACCGTTCTCTGGTTCACTGTTCACCGCAGCGCGCACGCACAACATATTTGATACGTCGGTGATGTCTACTTCACAGTAGTGGTTACTCGTAATAACCGTAACTGTAATATCGTGTTGACTATTGTTGTTGTTTACATGGTGAAACGTTGATGTTCGAGTGCATGATTTCTCGTCAACGTGCACGTATCGGTGGACTTTTATCGTTTAGTTAGTTTTAATTTTTTCCCCTCCCCTGAATCTTCTACCGTCCGCTATCACAAGTAAAAAAACGGTTTCTTCACTGCACCCTTTGTTTGCGCCCGTTCAAAACACGCTCAATCCGATCCGCTGTCGCATCCAACAAACGGTACACGTAATTTTTCAGTCTACACATTCCACGTCGATAATATGTCCAAACCTCCGTGTGCGGTATTTTTGTTGGCCATCGGGTCGATGTGCTTATTGGCCGCCGCCGCCAACGGCGTAGACTCCGGAAACAGTGGTCATCATTCATTGGAACTGGACGAGAACAACTGGACAAACGTGCTGACCGATGAATGGATGGTGTTGTTGTGAGTATTTCGTCACACGTTGGCAATGTAGTTTTCATTTTTTAGAAATAGTTGTCTTTAGTGTCCGTGCCGGTGATGAATATCCAAATGGTGGAAGGAGCGCCATGCTTACTTTTTGCTAAATTTTCACGGTCATAAATTTTTCACAGGGGCGAGTGTGAATGTGTGTGGGTGAAAAATAATTATTCCCAAAACGTGTTGTGCAGAAACTTGATGTAGGCGACGCGCTACGTCGTAACGACAATGTGGACATTATTTATACTGTAACAAGTGGTTGAGATGGTAAAGCTTGTAACCATATGATTTTATCCGTTTGTCTTTGAATTCCTCGCAACACTATCTAATTATATGAACCCTAGTTTAGACTTTTATAAACCTAATTATTTCTGGACAAATTTTGCTTAACAGTTTTTATTTTTTAACTAACGAATACTTAATTATTTAGTATGATGAACTAGTAAGTATAGGTATATTTTTGACAATGAGATTTTACACATTTTTTAACTCTCATAATCATAAACTTATTAATCACAAATAATATCAATAAAGTAAAGACTTAAATGCATTTGTATAATATGTTTTTTATTGATTATATTACATGTTAAAGAAGCATACAGTTTTATTATTTTATTTAATATTAACCTACATATTTTTAAATATATAGTATAGGTAGATATATTTTAATAAATACCATGGGTTTTGTACCAATCAGAGTTAAAAATACTTAAATAATAACAAAATTATAATATTAAAAATAAATATGTTTTTTTGCAGAATTATCTAATTTCTTGTGAACGAAACAAAAAGTGATTTTAATTTTTTATTTAATTATTTAATTTGAAAGATTTATAATTTAATTTTAGTTTATTCAATAAGTAGTATTCTACATTATAACGTATGAAAGTCTTTGTTTTAGGTATATACAAATATTATAGATTCTGATTTGTATTGTATAGTTACTACAAAGTTTTTATTACTCAGAATATATTACAACTTGCATTTAACCCCTATAATGTAGGTTATAAGTAGAGAGCGGATTTTTAGGTTTTTACATATTTTTATTAGTTTTATGCAGCTTTATGAGAGTGAAAAATATGGACGATTTATCCATCACAGAGTTTGTAGGAAAAAATTTATTTAGCATATTAAAGCATATTTTGGACTTAGGAGAATATTTAGCCTATTTTTCATATTTTAGAATATATTCTATTATTGTTCATAAAAAATCATATTACACATTACTAATTTATCGATTTGTGATATTTTCCAGCAACAATTTTTCTAGGAAAAAAATTATTTTATATAAGAATGATAAAAATTAAAAATTATTCAATTATATACTTGTTTGTAATCAAATTGCTAATGTTGGTCATTCTGTTATTCTTAATCCATGATTGTACTTACAATCCTATAATAACGTAATAAGAATGATTCTTAATAATAAATCTATTTTATTTTTACTTTTATATTGTTTATTGTTTTAACTTTTAATGTGACGATTTAGTTAAATTTGTAATATTCATTTTTATTTTTTAAAATGCCGAAAATTAACAAAAGTTTAAAATATTCATATACCTATGAACTGTTTTGTATTTTTTATAATTAAATATTCTATATAGTTACCAAAAAGGAATGGTACATAAGTTATTTATTGTTTTTATTGAATTATTTTGGAAAAAAACATCATATTATCTGCATATTTACAAGTTTAAGAAATATTTAGAGAATATTTTAGGGTTTTTTTAAAACATATTAGCATCATATTTTAAGCTTTTAAGAACCTAAAAATCCGCTCTTTAGTTATGAGTTATGACATTTAGTGTTTGGGTTTAATCATGAATGAATATAATAAACTACAGATATACTATATACCAGGTGTTGGCAATTAAATTCTATGGAGGTCCAGAAAATCAAAAAAAAAAAAAAAATTGAGGGCCAGTAAAAACTAAAAACTCAGATATTAGTTAATAATTGTTGTGTTATCGCAACTATTATTGTAAATAGTAATAAACTATAAGCACCATCGTAATCTCTAAATACATCATAAAATAGATAAAATACATATTATGTGTGGAAAATCAGCATTATTAAAAAAAAAAAATATTTTTTGTGGTCCAATTATTTTTCCTTCACGGGCCGGATTTGGCTCGCGGACCACCTATTGCCGACCACTGCTATATACTATGTGTATGGTAATAATTCTTGTAGAAAGACATTCAGTTATTTTAAAATGTATATTAGCTTGTAAATATAATATTATAATATTACTTTGCATAATACTTATTGTATTATATTTTAATAAAACCGAGCATTTACTGTCAAGCACACTTATCATCAATGTCTATTGCATCCTGGTTATAATTCTGTTGCAGTTAACATTTTGACCCCTGCTAAGAGTCTTAGTAATAGTGAAAGCTCATAAGTAGGGCTTGGAAGTTGATGACCTTAAAAACAATAAAAAATGACCTAAAAAATATATGCAAATATGACATAAAAATGGCAAAAAATGTCCTAAAAAAATTACAAATATTAGTTTTATATTAATAAAAATACATTTTTTTAAAATATTTTACTCTATTTTACTATAAAATTCAAAATATGACATAAAAATCCTTAAAATAGGAAATTAAAAATATTTGTTTTATAAATTTATCAAAACTTACAAATTATTTAAAAATAGAAATCATTACGACAACAACAAATGTAATCGCCGAGATAAAATTGGATAGGTACTAATCTTAGTCTGTGGTAATTTCCAAGTTTTAAGTTATCAACATAATGGTCGACAAGAAACGATAAGAAATGAACTTGTGTAAAATCAGTAAAAATAACTAAAAATGTGGGAAAACGACCTAAAAATGTCAAAAAATGACTTAGAAAGTAATAAACACCAAAAAAATGCAAAATAAAAATTAGTTATTCAGATTCAGATGCTTATGAAACAGATTTGTGGCCAGGAGAGCATCGTCTAAAAAGTTCTAAAAAAAAATGCAAAATGCATCAATTTCCGAGTCCTACTCATAAGTATAGCAGTTCTTAAACTGTGAGGCAATTAACAGGTACTAAGTAGTATAATAAATATATTTTTGTGGTTAGAATTTCCTGTTTTTAAATATTTTTCTTAAAGCATTGATTTTAAACTATCAATGAGTGAAAATAGTTAAATCATTCAATTAGGTACAACATATTTAAATATCGTTTTACATTATTTTATGATGTATGTATAACTCGAAAAAAGGTATTGTTTCTTTTTTCTTAGACTAAATATAAATGTTTTAGAGGACGCTACACAGACATTTCTTGTCTCTGTCTTACAAGTATTTAATATAGTAAATTTACGTTCAGCAGATTAGGTTTAGCTTTGTTAGTTTATGAATTAGAATGAATTGGCTTATAATAAACCTTGATGGTAAAAAGATTATCTGTGTTTGTATGTAGGTTTTTTACGATATTTCAATTTTTTAGCAAGTTTTGCTTATGTAAAATAAAGTAAAATAAAAATGCTCATTACTCACTTAAAAAAGCTGAATTATTGTAAAAACCCACTCACAAACACTGAAAATTTTCTTGCCATCAAATTTCATTATAGGTCAATTCACTCTATGTTTTAAACTAATAAAACTAAACCTGATCTGAGTGTACATTTACTATGTTATGCAATTTTAAGACATAGACAACAAATTCCTGTATAACATCTTTTTAATGAAAGTATTAAATATATTAAATTATTTTTGGCCTACTTTATTTTATATTATTTACAAAGAGCTTGAAAATTATTTTCTATTTTTAGGGAGTAAAGTTTTATAAATTCATTTTATTGTACTATTGTATATAATTTTTAATGATAGATACTCAATCATGGTCCAGTCTGTAGGATAATAGTGTACATATAATATTTATATGAACATTGAACTATTGTTCTGCATTTGAAAGCAATAATAAGTATACTATAGTTTTAAATCTCTTAAATTATTCAAAATTTTTCTTCTTCTATGGGTATGTATATAAAAAAATGTCACCTTTAAATTTTTACTATGTTTAAATAAAAAACAATGTGCAAATTGTATGACAGCTAAAAAAAAATTACAATCTAGATAAGGTTTTTTTTATAATTCATTATGTTCTTATCAAAACTAATGTACATTTTTTTTTCGTTCTGTTATGCCATACTGTGTGTAAGATAAAATTTGAACAATGATTTAATTTAATTTAATGATGAATAGTTTATAGACATCATAAATTTTATGTTATTATGCAACATAGGTAATTATAATTTCATAGTAGGCACATATTTGCATGTTTGATTTTTTTTGTTTAAAAAAATTTTAATTGGTCTTCTATTTTAAAAATCTAAATTCCTATCAACAACAAAACTAAGTAACTTAAATTAAATAATATCAAAGTATAAATAATCTATTTTTATATAGTTAATTATACTTATCATTTATTTAATTAAATTCAATAAAAAAGTACGCTTTACTTATTTTTGCAATATTATTTATGCAACATAATCTAGAATTTAATTATATAAATATGCCTAGTATATCATGTACGTTAACCTGATTCTAAAGATCAAGTATAAATAATTATTTGTTATATAAATAATTTAATATAATATACTTACTTAATTTTAAAAATATACTTACATTACTTTATAAGCAAGATTTAATTTGTAAATATAACATGCTTTGTATTATTAAATAAATATTATTTATTCTAATACAATTAATAAATGTATTTATGTATACAATATTAATTTAACCTATCTATGTACAATATTTTAAGATGTTTATTTTGCTAAATACCAATAATATTAATACTTATATTTTTTTTAAACCAATTTGGTTGAATTAAAAATTTTATGAAATCAGTAGCTTGGTTGAATTTATCTCTTTCATACCTAAAATATTTTATTAAATATAATAATAATTTGATTGTTACTCCATAACACATTTCTGGTTAGTTTTAGGTGGTTGTGTAAAGAAATGTAGTTAATAAACAGAACATTTATATTTTATATTTTGAAGTATGAATAAGTTATTATAGCTTATTAATACCTTTGACAATAATTCAAATAAAAATAGCAAACTTCTATGTAAGAAATTACTAGTACTAAGAATGATTTAAGTATTTGTTGAAATGCGGCTGTGACAAAGTCTACATTTTTTTTTATATTTATACAATCTGATTTAATTAATGATTTTTATACCATTAACTAGAATATTTATTTTATTTTAGCTATGCTCCTTGGTGCCCTGCTTGTAAGTCACTTGAACCTGAATGGAGAGAATTTGCAAAATGGAGTGAAAGTCATTCATCAATTTCAGTTGCAAGTACAGATATTACAATATCGCCAGGACTTACTGGACGTTTTATTGTTACAACTTTACCTACCATTTTTCAGTGAGATAAATTGTTTAATATTTTATTATAAGTATAGTTAATTTTTATTTAGTAATATTTAAATGTTTTTACTTATTATAGTGTTAAGAATGGTGTATTCAGATACTATAAAATGGGCCGTGATAAAGATTCAATGATATCATTTATAAAAGAACGAAAATGGGAACAATTAGAATCAATTTCATCATGGAAATCCCCTAATTCAATTCAAATGTCTCTAGTTGCTCAATTCTTTAAACTCTCGCAAAAAGTTAGGGTAAGTGTTGTCCTATCTTTATAATTCTAATTAATAAAATTAATATAATATTTTAATCATTTGTTTTTATTTAGATTTTGCATTCAACTCTGATGGCTGAGTATGGACTTCCAACTTGGGGATCATACTTGATATTTGCTATAGCAACCATATTTATTGGTGCCATACTTGGTTTAGTAAGTATACAATTTTGTTTATTTGTTTTAAGATTTTATCACTCTTAAAATAGAATAAAAACAATCATAAATTGTTATCCTTTAATCATTTACCTTTCCAACAATTAAATAAAGAAAGTTAGTAAATTTGATTTAATTTGTTTTTGTAGATTTAAGCACAAAAAAATGTATAAATATGTATACACTTTTGCATTAAAAAATTAAAAAAATGCAATAAATATATTGAAACAAACTTAATTATCAATAAAATATAAATCAATGGGTCAGTGGTTGTTTATCATTTTTTTGTTTTTGTGTACTTAATCGAATATGTCTCACAATGTTCATACGCTGTTCGAAAGTATACCAACGTTCGCTACTGACCTTAACTCCCATAATTTGCAATAAAGAATTAAAAGATAAAACATGCTCTCCAAATTCTTTTACAATACATCTTATTCCGTTTGAACAATAATTTTACTTTAGGCATAATTGAGCTACATTTTGAATAATCTAATAAATCAAATAAGTACACGGCAAAACACAAAACGCGCAGTACTCTACAAGGGTTGTAGACTAGATGGCAATTAATAAATTATCAAACGTTCTGTTAAAATATTGTAATAGCTTGCAGTTTTAAGATAAGTTTTGATTGTGACAATTAACGAGGGTTATCGCTTTATCAAAAATTATATTTAAATAGGTACCTTTACTCTATATAACTTTATTAAATTCTCATCATTAAATAACTGATCATTTGTAAAATACTTTGCAAAATATGGATAATCAAACTTATATTTGATTTAGTTAATAAAATATAAAATTATGGTATTTTTCAGCGTTTTGCATTGAAAACCGTTAAATATGTGTTTAAATTATTATTTATTGTTTAATATTTCTTATTAATTTATTTAGATGCATAATTAAAATATTTTATATAGGACATAATAATGATACTATCAATTGAATGATGTTATCTTCTTCACTAGTTCTTAAATCATTTTTTAACAACTAAATCGTTTTTGATAATGTTTTGGTTGGCATGCCTAAGTTATTTTTGTATCGTTTACTCAGATACATGAGATAATTACTTTTTTTTAATAAACTGTTAGTTATTTATGTTTATTCAACATTTGTTTCTACTAAGTCAGCTATAGAAATGATAATAATCTTAATTTGTTTATGTAATATTTTACTTTGTCAAATGTATAATATTAACTTTAATTACTTTTAGGTATTGGTCTGTATTATTGATTTAGTTTATCCTCCAAACCACCATAAAATACCAGTTAAAGATGGAAAAGACGAAAATAGTGATAGTGGTCAAGAATCGGTCAGTAATAACTTGAAAATTGTTTTATTTATTTCCTTCTGGCTATTAATAATAGTAATAAAACATAATTTTATTTCAGGACGATGATGATGAACTTGTTAAAGATGAATTATTAGATGATCAAGCTAGCGATGAACCAACTGAAAATGAACCTTTATTGAGGAATAGACGAAAAATACGTAAAACTGACTGATAACTTTTTTTTTTAATCGGCATAACTATTTCTTCAACATAATTCCAATTAATATAATTTATACCGATTAATGTATTATAGTTCTTTCTAATACAAATCATTATATTGATATTATTATTAATTTATTTTTAGGTCCACATTTAATTAAGTTTATTAATATTGAATACTTTAACATAAGCAGTCAATTATTTTTTTTTAATTAATTGCTTTTTTAAAGAAATTTAGGCTTAAAGCATTAGCTGTATTGCTTGCTTGTTCCTAAATCTTTGTAAGTAGTCATTTTTATAAGAAAATTTTTTTAAATGTTTCATTCATGTATATAAGTATAAATAAATAGCCAAACCTTAATTAACTCTGTTATTATTATTCTATAAATTGTCTAAACCATTTTATTTTTTTAAAAAATGATTTGTAGATATTAAGGGATTTAAAGCAGTATTTATTAAAATTAATCATTTTATAAATTATTTAAGTTATATCAAGATTTTGCATACAAAAAAAAAAAAAAAAAAAATGAAGAGAAATAAACATTTCTGTTTGATTACAAATATATGTATAATAAATATTTTATTTTAAGGGATGTCAGAAATGTCTGTACACAATTTGTTTTTTGTTGAAGTCTTGAGTACAATCACCCATTAAAAATATAGAGTATAAATAGTATAATACTTTTTTGGGTTTGAAATATTCATTTTTTGGCTGTTCTAGCGTGTAGGCTTTTCCTATATTTTAAGTCTATTAGCTTTTAGTCTGTTCATACGGTTTATGCATTATTTATGTGTATCCTTATCTTAGTCATATGTAGTTATTTATGATACCTCTGAGTATGTTGCCCACTATTTTGAAAATAGAATATTTGTTAAACATGGTATTTACAATATGTATATTTAAACCAAATATCATAGTTGTGTTTTATATTTTATCATCAATTTTAAAAATTAATTCGCTCAGTACCTCAGGCATGTATAAAATTCATTAAAAAAAAAAAAAAAAAAAATATTTGTTTTTCAGTAAAAATTGTTAACTCTGATAACTAATTAACAAAATATCTAATATGGTTTGATAGAACTGCAGTATTTGAAGAAAGTTCACAAAAAGTATAAGCATACATTTTTCTTACAAGTAATATTTTATTAGATTATAATTCTTAAAACCTCAATACTGTTTAATATACAACAATAATCAAAATATGTGTATTCAATTTAAATTAAATTTTGGTATAAGTTTAGAGTAATAATTTAAGAGTGTATTGATTTTGGATTTAATATTGTTTTAGCTAAAAGGATGGTATAATGATAAATTAATTATAAAAATTTCATAAACACCTAGTGTTAGGTTTGTATACAAAGTACTATAGCCCCCATAACCCTTATTATGAGAAATGTATCAAAATTTATACATATATCTTATAATTATGTCTATACATGATTATGTTTTGCTTAATTTTTTGTCATTTTGTACATTTTGAAAATCAAATTTGTTTAAACTAACAATTTTAAACGGAATTACTTTCATACTACTAAAGCTTAAGTTTTTAAGAACTCGTATGGAATTATATTTTATAATGTTAGTCTGAATTTTTATTATTTTGTATACAGTTGGAATTGTATTTGAATAATAATTTATGAGTAAAATAATATTTTAGACTTGAATATCGCTTTAATCTATATATTTAGAATATTTTTCATTAATAATGTAAATATTGATAGTAAGATACATTATAAATTCTACTGTTACAGCTAATTTTAATTTTATTTTTTAGAACTTTAAATACTATATATTTTAAATATTGGATACATATTTTTTCTTTATATTTTTTATAACAAATATTTTAAAATATGAATGTTTACAAATTAAAGAATGATTTACTATTAACCATATTATACTATTCTAAATTAAACAGAGATATTAATTAAACTTGGTTGTATTTATTTAACTCGCATAAGATAAGTAATTAACTTGCATAACATTTTTACAGTGTCTTAGGATATGACAAATTTTAATTCACCAATTCATCATTGGTTTTAAATAAGTATTTACCCTAGTGGAATACTGCAATATACTTGATTTTTTGAATCAAGACTGAGGAAATAATGTAGTACAGGTTAAGAATTAATGATCATAATTTTTAAGATACTTACATATATGGTCATTTTAAAAAACTCGTTTCCATTTGCATTCAAAAATATTTTATTCAAGAAAAATATTAATTACATAAAACAATTAAAATGTTAATATTATCTCCCTTTTTGTTCATTTACTTTACAATTTTGTGTTACTTGCTCTCTTCTCTTCATCGTACTTTCTAAAACAACACTTTCTTTCTAAGCTAACACTTTGTCCTATGTGAAATATGGTGACATTCTTTCATTATTTTATTTATTTTGCGTTCAACCCTTCTGAACCACTTTGATTCAAAATTTTGTAAACCGCTGTGCAGTTCAGTTAGTACAATTATTGATGGAAATACTTGTTATAAAACACAATATTTCATTGGAATTTGCAATATTTGTTGCTTTTCCATCTATAACTTGTATCTGCACAGTTACACTTCTACCAAACTATAATAACAATAGACTTTTGTTTTGTTCCTCGGCATTAAATAGCAAAATATTTATGTTTCCTTTGCATAATTAGCATCAATAGCTTTTTAATTATATGAGTTGTTTACACTCTAAATATATTTTTTTACTGTACTAAAATATATATATATAATAAAATAATTTTTATTGTTAATAGTATATGACAATAATTATTTCAGTAGTTGACCATATTAAAATATTCAATCATTAATAAAAATGTTAGATAATACTACAAAAATGTTACGTGTAATTTGATTCAGAAAGAAAAATTTTAATATTGAATACATAGGGATATAGGAATTTATATACCAAATTTGAGATTGATAATATGAACATGTAATATAGAATACATACTTATAACTATTAAAATGTATATTTATATGTTGGAATTCTATGAACACATGTATAAAATATATTAAATAATTGACTATGAAACATCTATTATAAATTTATGAAGCTTACAATTTTTTATTTAGGTACACTCTTATCTTATCTTACAACTTATTAAATATGTGGCAATTTCTTTGGATAACTATATGTGAAGTTGAAAATCGATAGCAATTTTTCAGTGTGATGATGAGCTATATAATGAAAAATGTTCAAAATTGAATTAATTTTATAAGTATTTATAACAGAAGAAATATTAAGTATAATTACATAGTTAAACAGACAATTGAAAATAGATTTAAATTAGATACTCTCGTATTAATTATAAGTGAAATTTTAGTAAAAGTTAAATATAAGTTTGGGGAGGCAACTGCGCACATATCCTTTCTTGTAAGTTCTTGGTTATATTATATACTTATAGTAAAATGTGTTTGAGAAGAATTAATCCTTTCAATAAGTGAATATGTCTACAAAATCACATAGCCCATTTCTCCCATTCATTGTTTGTTTAATTTATTTTTACAATGCAGAATATATAATATAGTATATTATGCATCATATTTATTGCAGACTGTAGCTAATAAATTATATTATATATACCTATAATAATAATATAATTTTTCCTATAAATATATAATTGAGTACTTCTTTAATGACCAGTGTTTAACATTTAACAGATCACATTAAAAGCCAATTCCAATAAATAATAAAATAATGCAACCTGCTGAAGTATAATATACTTAGCCAACAGCTATATAGTGTAAAATATTATAGGTACAATGAATAGGTTAAAACTAACGGGTTTATCAATTATTATTAATTTATTAAACCTTCGTTACTTTTTTATCTCTTTTCTCAAAGTAAACTTTAGACTTTGAACATAAGTCTACCACTTGATTCATTACGCATTTACGTATTTAGGTAAAATAAATATTACTGTAATCTAATTTACTAATGTCTAATGCACTATCTAGTATAATTTGTGTCTTATATTTTCTTATCATTTATTTACAATTTTGATTTTAATTTTAATTACTTTTTATAATCTATCACGTGTAATTGTGTAAACAAATACTTATCTAAGAACATTATATACATTTTTATTATTATTTTAATCGAAATCCCGAATACCGAGTAAAAGTGGTTACAAATAATGAACGTTAATGGACATTTAATAAATTTTATTTTAGAACATTTAAGTTTTAAATAATATTCTTTAATGATATTTAAAAAAACTTTATATTTTATAATCCTGTAAAATATTATTAATATTTATTCGGAGAAAATAAAAATTGAAACCAAAACAAGTTATTTTTACCGATTAAAGAATCTATAGATACAGAACTAAGTGGAGAAATATGAATCCCAACCAAGTACCAACGGTCAATATTAAGAGTTTTTTAAATTATATTGGCATTGAGCATTGTAGGACGTAGGTAAACATATTTATTCTCGATAATAATTTAATGATGTATTACATTGGCTCAATGACTCGCATAGAATTAGACTATTAATTGTACTAACCACACGGCCACATAGCTAATATACGCAATAATTATGTATATAAAAATGATACAATATTTAAAAAAAAATAAAAAATATTTTGGAATTCGTTTAATTTAACACAAACGAATACCTACTTACGTCTTTACTTAGTAATTGGTGTGTTAGTAGGTAGGTTTCATACTTCGTTTATCTCTAATTAGTTACATGCTCAACAATACGTGACTTATAGGCTTATAATGATTTAATATATAAAAATGTAACATATAGGTATCCAGGTAGGTTACTTACCTATATATTATTATTTATTAGTTATTACCACAAAACTCGTGTTTATATAGTTGTAAAAAAAAAGTTTCTCCACATTACACGTCATGCGGCAGGTGAAATAAAACAAAGAACTGTGTTAATAAGTTATTATCATACATAACATAATTGTTAAACGTTACAAAATGTATAAATTACCAAGTGAGGTTAGAAAAAAAAATTGAAACCTGGTAAGCATTTAAGACTAGGCCGATTCTCATACGTAAAAGCAGCTGTAAGATAATGTTTTAAATTTAATGAACCGACTACTAATAAAGCTATACTTTCATATATTATAGGTACCCACCTATAGGTAATTTAAGAAAGAGAATACATTTTTGAAAGGTCCTCAGCTGAATTATATCTCAAAAGTATAGTTGCATATTCTGCAGTTTTAAGTTCATATATATAGAACTTCACATCTTGGTATGTTATATATGATTACGTGGGTGATGACTAAGACCTGAGGATGCTTCGATATTTAAATTATTTGGCTAAACAGTAAAATTAACTTATATATCACTTCATTTCTCGTAAACATTTAGGTATTTCAATTTCAGGTATTTGGTGATCACGGTCAATAAAAATGTGAAAGGAAAAAATACTTTACGAAATCTAGAAAGATGTAGGCAGCAGGTATTTACTATTTAGCCAACAATTCAACTGATACGCATAAGTGCCTATATACAATTAAATTTAAAACAGTGCTCTATGTAACATATTATGTATTTTTTATACATAATTTAGACAAAAGTTAAAATTTATCGCGGACTAAATTTTTATGTAATTTTATTATTTAGTTTCACGAAAAATTTATTTTTTATGGTCTGATAACCATAATATAGTATAAATTATTTCAGATTTTCATTATAATGGTAGAGTTATGAAGTCTGCTTTTTAAATATCTATTCAACCGATACATATCATTTTTACATGATGTGTTACAATGTTTAACAGCATCCCTATGACCTATTTTCTACTATCTAGGTTTATAGATATTTTCTAATCACAATCGATTTTTTTATTTAATAATTCCACGTTTTTCAAAATGTATTGGTGTTTCAGATGATTTGTTCTTTAGTTAGTTAACACTTTAATTATCTTCCATAAATGGTTTAATTGTACCTACCTATTAAATATCTGCCGCGAGTCGTGTTTTTAGATCACGGCGCACGTCACACACAACAAACAATTTTATGTGTATGTGTGTATGTATGGAATATTATGTTCTCGAATTGTATTGTGAAGATACAAATATAATCGAACGATTCGATCAGTAAAAAAAGGGGTGCCACAGAAGGCCGCCACTTGACGTTTTGTATTCGTATATACGGTAAGCATATTGTACAACGTTTATTTTGAATAATTCACGTATTCGATACCTAAATTTAGTGTTCGTATAATCGTATATCGGACGAACATTGTCCTAAAATATTCTCGCGTTCAACCATCATAGCAGTAGGTCCCTGTCTGTACACAGTACACGATAAATTATAATATATAATATATATATGTATATTGCATATATATAATATATACGACGACAACAACAACCAGTTTTTGGCCCTACCTCTTTATAGAAGGTAAAAATGAAATAATAATAATAATAATAATAATAATAATAATATTATTATAGTCGTGTAGTGCAGAGCGTACAGACAATATAATAATATTACGGGCGGGAGCAGATGCCCCTAAATGGATTTGTGGACTACGGCAGCGGTGGAGTGGCGGTGTCTGGACAGCATTATGGATTATTGTGTGTTGTACGGGCGACGGCAGCGGCGTCGTCGTCGTCGTCGACACCGTCGTAGCTTGTGTGTGTCGCGCGCGCGTGTGTTATATTGGCGAATCGTTGCCGGGAGGTATTAACATCAAGGTTACCGTATACCGCGCGCTGACCAACAGCACCGCCGATCCCTCCCAGCGAGTGGGCATGCGAGATAACGCCGCCGTCGACCGTCTCTCAGTCGGGCACGACGTACAAAGTACAGCTGTGCGACACACGGCGTTGTACTTTAGTTATAATTGTATTTACATACGTTGTTATTATTCATCACATTGTTTTGTTATGGTCGTCAGTTGTGGTGCCGTTCATTCAGTCGACACGACCGTCGAGTGTGTTTTAATTATTAATAATAATGTTATGCAGTTGTGTATGAACCTACTCATGTAATAATAATAATAATAATAATAATAATAACAATAATATCAGTTGTTGTTATCAACAATGAGACGGTAACTCACCGAAGTCGTCCCATCTGTGTATTGTTTGGGTCGTCCATTAGCTCCGTCGAGTGTCGCGTTTAGCCGCTTTTGTTTACCATCGACCAAGGTGCCTCCAACCTACTGCGTGATCGAGATCGACGACGGCTGTGGCGTCGTTCTGTTCACGTCGATATCCGTTCGACGATAAACGTCTGTTCGAGTTAACGCCCTCGTGCCCTTCAACAGGGAGTGCTATTATGTGACAGCGATTGCTGGGATATGTGCGACGACGACAAGCGATTACAAAAGCCCATCAATGGATTGGGCTGCCGTCAGGTGCACAGCGGTCATACAACATACGACGTTGGAATTCCATTGGATGAGAGCATGGACATCATCAATCAACAGTGCCAAGAGATTTACGAACTGAGGTCACAGCTGAACCTGGTGATGAATGAAAGGGACATGTTGCTCAGTGAAGTTAGTCGTCTCAAATTTGATATGGAACTCTATGACCAGCGTATGATGTCCCATGACACCACCACCATCAGGTAAACACTCAAATATTACTCACTGATATATTTTGTTTGCTATATTCAATTTCAATACATTTCTCATTTATTTTGTTAAATCATAGTAAATTACAACTTTAAAAACTCATTCAGTCAAAGTTTTTTTCTTATTAATTAAAAATCTTTGCATATTCTACAAATTACTGTGTTCATATATTTGTCTAATAATTATGAACACTAATTTTAGTATTAATTATTAGTAATTTTCTTAAGTATTTGTCTTATTTCCAACTGTAATTGTTTTGAAATCTTAAGAAGTATAACTAGTTTTTTTTTTTTTTTATTGATCTTATTTATTACTTTAATAGAATCGGATAATTTAACTAATTATTAAGTCTATTAATTAATTTTATTTGTTTATATGGCATATCAAATTTATTAAATATCTATATTATTTATGTTTCCATGCATTTATATTTTTTGAGTGACATTTTTACTGTTTTCTTTATAGTTAATCTTATGTGAATAATTTTTGTTGAGTAGATTAAAAATGTCAATAGTAATAATTTTGTTATAGTAAATGATAAATTATTAGATTATTTATGTTAGTATAATAGATTTACATTTTGACTAACATTAAACGCATATTTGCAAATATTTAATACCATAAATGATTACTAAAACTTGATAGTTTTGTTTTTTTCATATTTTAAAATAATATTTTAAACCATCAACGTTTGGATTAAGTCATAATTTATATTATAACATAATTTTCTATGTTTAATAGGTACATTATTTCAATTTTATGGGATGTCAAGGACTTATAGTTTTATTGAAACAAATTATAGACTATGTTCCTTTGACAATGATTCATTATTTATTTTGATAGTCTGATAACTGTTACACTTTATTTGTGTGCATATCATTTTATACAATTTATATTTAAATACTCATGTTTAAAATGGTTTTAGTTATAAATATTCGTGTTTTATTTATAATCATTATTTTATTCTTATTTACTGTCAATGGAATTAATAGTTTTTTGTTAGGTAGGTATAAATGGAAACATTAAAATTAAATTCTTAATGATTAAACTTAGCAAAAATAATTTTATTGATAAAATTTTTTTTTATTATATATATATAGCTTACCTATGTTTTTGTTTTTTTTTAAAGGCTATCTATAATATATAAAATCTACAAGTATGTCAAATTAGTAATTCCATAGATTATTCTATACAAAGTTACAGTACTTTCTTTTATACATAATTACCATAAATCTAGTTAATTATAACTTAAGTATAAATTGTTTTTAGTATCTAATTTCAATAGTATTAAAAGAATATTCAAAAGTGTTGATAACCTTATATTTATTAATGAGATTTATTCTATTTTTCAGAGAAGACAAGTATGACAAAAGCAATAATCGAAATTTTTTGAACCAATGTGAACAATATAGTCATTGGACTGGTGCTATGTCCAAAAATAACATGGTTCAACCAGAACCATTTCATACATCTGCCTCGTAAGTTTTCTTTACATTTATAACGAACAGTATAACTAAATCTATTTTCATGTTTTTAAAGGTATGAGTTATCACAAGATTTGATAGAAAAGCAGATTGAGTTACTAGAAAGAAAATATGGAGGTGACAGAGCTAGACAAGCTGCACTAGTCATTCAACGAGCATTCAGACATTACATGCTGGTAAAAAAATTTGCTCATATCACAGCAATGGCAAAAGCTGAAAAAAGACTTAGTAAACGATTGGAAGACACTCAAAGTTTACGATCTCATGATAGTCAGCTGAGTATAAGATCAGGGTCATTAAGAGAACGACGATCAAGTTACTCACCAACCAAATGTAACTCTCTGCCACGTTCTAGATCTGGACGATGTGATTTAAATTATTATTACAGCTTGGAATCTTCTTGCTCTCATTTCTATTCAAATAATTACTCCTATAACGATATGAAAGTAAACAATATTAGTGCAATAAATCCAGAGACGGCATCTAAACAATTTTTTTTTCAGGATGATATCACTAGTCAAGTGGCCCATCAAATGATGCCAAATTTTTTATGTGGAAACAGCCATAACAATAGTTCAGACACATATAGACAAGCACATTCTGGTTCTGATTGCAATCAGTATGGAAGCAGTAGCTCTTCATCATGTATGTTTTCAGGGAGCTCAACTGGGTATCCTTCTAACATTTCCAAAAATAAAGTTCCTCCCGAAGTTCCAAAACGAACTTCATCAATATCGTTTCGCTCTTTACGGGAACAGCATCAAAACATAGCAGCCGGTACACTGAACAAAATGTCAGATAGTGGTAGCTTATCAAGTGTTCAATCTTCTGGTAGCGACGGTAGTCTTTCTAGTCAGTCACATAATTTAAATCAAACAAATTCTTCAGTTGACTCTTCCATGTTGTCAAATTCTATAGTATCTTGGAATAAAAAATCACAGGTACATATATTAGTTTAATACATGGAATTTTTTTTATGAATATTACATAATGTTTTAATACAAAAAAAAAAATATGTATTCTTAGATTTCTGATGTGATTAGAAAACGTCAATATCGTATTGGTCTCAATCTCTTTAATAAGAAACCTTCAAAAGGTATTATTTACCTTGTACGCAAAGGATTCTTGGACAATGCCCCTCATGCAGTTGCAAGATTTTTAATATCTCGTAAAGGCCTAAGCAAACAAATGATTGGCGAATATTTAGGAGATTTACAAAATTCATTTAACACTGCTACCTTAGAGTAAGTTAAGTTATTTTAACTATTGGTTCTATATTCATAAATATAAAAAAATATGTATATATTTATTTGATTGAACTAAATTAAAAAATCACATATGTTTATTTGAATTAAATAATACATGGAATAATTGTTTTATTTTATTAAGTTATAATGCTTTATAATAAATATGTTTCAATAAATAAATTTAAGACAAAAAAAAAAAAAAATGAAATTTACTATTTTGTTATTTATAGTTTAATTTGAATTTTTTTTTAGGTATTTTGCTCAAGAAATAGATCTCTCTGGTATGCAAGTGGATGTTGCACTACGCAAGTTTCAAACTTACTTTCGTATGCCTGGCGAAGCTCAAAAAATTGAAAGAATCATTGAAGTTTTTAGCCATAGATATTGTCACTGCAACAGAGATGTTGTGGCAAGATTGAGAAACCTGGACACTGTATTTATATTGGCATTTGCAATTATCATGCTCAATACTGATTTGCATACTCCTAATCTAAAACCAGAACGCCGAATGAAAATGAACGATTTTATCAAAAATCTAAGAGGTAAAAATGTTTGTTACTGTTAATAATATTAATATTATTTATAATGCTTGTCTTGCACTCTCATTAGGTATTGATGATTGTTGTGATATTGATCGAGATATGTTAGTTGGTATTTATGAGCGAATTAAAGCAAATGAATTCAAACCTGGATCAGATCATGTTACTCAAGTTATGAAAGTGCAGTCAACAATAGTAGGCAAAAAACCAGTAAGTTAAATTTAATTAAATAGGACTCATAACAGTCATAACTAATTTTGTAATGTATGTATTTTACACATATGGTACAATCTTATAATTAATAGAATCTTATATACTGATTAAATACATTTTATAATAGTTTTAGCACAATAATTATAACTTATAATATTTAATTATTATTATAATTATATTAATTTTTAATTTTTGTTATTCTATTACATTTACAAAAAATACAAAGCATGGAAATGCCAACATTAAAATTGAAAATTTTTCAGAACTTGGCATTGCCACATCGTCGGTTAGTGTGCTATTGTAGACTATATGAAGTACCCGATATTTATAAAAAAGAACGACCTGGTGTTCACCAACGAGAGGTATTCCTCTTTAACGATCTTCTAGTCATTACCAAAATACTTTCAAAAAAGAAAAATTCAGTAACCTATACATTTCGTCAAAGTTATCCATTAAATGGCCTTACTGTTTCTTTGTTTCAAATGCCACGTAAGAACATAGTTATCTAAAAATTAAAAAATTCTGAAATCATTTTTTTTTTTTTTATCAAACCATTGCTATTTCAGATTATCAATTTGGTATCAAACTTACTCAGCGTTTAGACAACCGTCTATTGATAACATTTAATGCACGAAACGATCATGATCGTTGTAAGTTTGTAGAAGACATTAGAGAATCAATATGTGAAATGGATGAAATGGAAAATTTGAGAATAGAGTCTGAACTTGAGCGTCACAGACATGGTCATAATAATCGGTACATTTAAATCTGTGTGTTAAATAGGTTATTATTTTCTTTATTTTATTTTATTTTAATTTGTAGATCGGTTAATAGCAATTCGGAAAATCGAGATAGTGGAGTTGCAGATATTGATCTGGGTCCGTTGCCCTCTCCACCAGTACACAGTCCCAAACCACGTACGGATGATACATTTGAAAACAGTTCACCATCACAGCAGGCTACACCAAAACGAGCTGCATTGACTGTTACTTGATAATACAGCTAATTTTATTTTTAACATACTAAGAAATTTTTTCTATAGAGCACCACCATATTTTTATTTGTTTTTTTTATTTAATACACCTATTTTATTATATAATAATTGTTCTTTATTTTTTGGTAATAAGTCATCAGTATTAATATTCTATGACAAATTAATAATTATTATTACACAATTATTAGTGTGGTGCAGACTTAGCCAATTATATAACGTAACCAGTAATGTAATTATCAAAATGTTGATTATGTTATACCTTGCATCATATATATTTTTATATAGACTTCTATCAGAGTAAGAGTATGATCATTAACACTTTAGGTCAGAACTAAGTAACTTTCTCTGTGCTCTGTTGTCAACACTAGCATACATATATTGTGTTATTATTATAGATATTATACATTAAACTCAAGTAACACACAACTGATGTGAAGCTGGTCGCGGGTAACAAATTTAGAAATGGCACTTGTTATAAATGTTATCTAAAGATTAGAAAAATTTAATACATTTTTGAAAAATAATGAAGTCAGTAATCATTGAATGTTTTATAGGTGTAAGGTATGTGGCTACTTATGCATCACACTGTGTATTAAATTATATAATTATACACAATTTTTTATACTTGTGTTACATTTTTTTTAAATCAAAATTTTTTAATATTTTTAACTAGATTTGCCGTGTTCTTGCTTTTGAATTATAACCTTTAAATACATTATTACTCTAATTGTCTTTTTATGTAACAACTATATGTATAATTATTTTTCTTTGTCATTTGTAATTATATAGTGTAATGTCAATAGTTTTGACAATTTTTAATATAAATGTCAAAATGGCTTATAACAAAAAATAAATGTATTTTTATCTGTTATAAAAATATTGAATGATGTACCTATGTAATAAAATAAAATTGATAATTTAACGTTTGATTAAAGAATATTTCTTTGTATTATGTTTAATAATTATTTTTTTATATATACATTATTTGATGCATTCAGATTTGAACACAAGTATCATGAAAACATTTTAGCATTTATAGTATTTTATGAATACAAAACTTAAAACACAAGTCGTATATGGTATGTGTTTTGTACTTCTGTTTTAATGGTTGATTCTAATGTGTTGGTATACATTACATTATTCACTGCTTGACATATTTAAGTAAAACCATTTATGACTAATGAATGCTTACATCTGGTCATGTTTAACAGTAAACAATAAACATTTATATGCGCTCACTCAGTTCGAATTTACGTCTCTATGCATCTTAAGGCAAATATATGTAACTGAATAATGTATAACAATCCTTAGAATATAAATGGATTAACTAGTAAATAAGTATAAATTATTCATGGAAAAAAAGGAACTAAATTTTTAATTTTCAATTAATAATAACCAGAAGAAATCATTTAAATAAAAATATATTGGCTTTAATTATTATATAAATAAATATTAACTATAATAGATGTAATCCGTCAGTTCAATTTTATTATATGATTACTAGCTCACAATTATACAACACATTTTGACTAGGAATATAATTTAATTTGCAAAATTTCAATAACACACTTGAATTTTTATTAAAAAAAAATAATCAAATTTTGCACACTGCACCTTTATAAGAGTTTATTAAATACACAATGGTCTTAAATATTATAGTGAATTTTAAACTTAGAAAATAATGATTCTAATTTCTAAATCATAAAATGGACAATAGTTTATACTTAAATAAGGTGTTTTAAGTTGTCTAATAAGAATTATGAATCTTCAATAGATTTACCAAATGCACCTCTATTAGCTATAAATTAATAACTGAATAATTCACCTGTGACAAATAAAACAAAACACGATAAAAAGGTCTTACTAAAAAACTGTTAGATACATTGAAACACATATGTATTTTCTTCTATCCTCCTTAGGTTAAAAATAGGTATAGGGCATTACTATATAATGTCTAAGTAGTTCTTTGTATGTATTTATATAGATTTTTAGGTTTCTGTAAGAAAAACTTATGAGGAGCACTGTATTAGATGATTAATTTTTTTATCAGGCATAAAAATTCATATCTACAAATAAAATAATTTTATTTCATATGCGTATACAATTAGTTACAATATTTTTAACACTTTATTGTACATAGATAACTAAAATTAAAGTTATAGTGAATTGTCACAATTATTATAAAATAGTTATAAGCAACATTGTTTGAGTAATAAAATATAAAAACATAACAAAATTTGTAAGAAGATTGATAGATAAAAAATTTTATAATGTGTTTTTATTGTCCGTTATCACCTGTTAGGGCTTTGATTTTCAGCTTTAGGATTGTATTCTGGTGGTAAGATATCTATTTGGAAGTATTTTTCTTTTTGAGGAGGGGGGGGGGGTCGAAAGTTAAAATTTCCTGTACTTTTTTTTTATAATCGAGAAAAAGAAACAAAAATTAAAAAATAAAATCAAATTTTTACACTAGGTATTTGCATCAGATTTTTATAAAACTGATTTTCATTTTGTTATATTTCAAAACGAATAACTACAGAAACTTAAAATTATCACCAAATCTTCATATTATTATTTTCTATACATAGTAACATTTTTAAAACATTTTGGTTTTTTTTAACCTATTTATTGGCATGAGAAATTTGAATTTACCTTCTTTAAATATAGATAAAATATTATTCGCTGAGTATTTACATAAATTGTTCTTATAACTGTATAGAAATATGAAAAACACATAAGCACAATTCTTTTTACATGAATTTAAAATTAAAATTTTTACAAAATTCGTCAAAATCTCGAAAATTTACAAATTACAAGTATTGTGTAGTAAAAATGAACAAAAATTTTCAGTTTTAGTAGCTAAGGTTTAAAAAGAAAGTTTAATTCCTCATATAGATACTTCATACTATAAAAAATAAATCTGAAAATATGTATACAAATATAATTATTTTTGGGCAATTTAAATCAGGACAGAATGAAGTATTTTAATAAACGAATAACGATGCTATGACGCTATGTAGATTAATTTTAAAACATTACTTATTTATACGATTATACCGTGAACCTATTTAGTCGGTTTTACAGTAAGATAGTACCTATATTATTTACTTGAAAGTTAATGAAAATAATTTAATATATTAATATGGTAAATACATATTATTTATTATTATAATATAATAAATGCAATGATGTTAGCAAAAATTAAATCAACTTACCGTTGTAGTAAAATAAATTACTTCAATAGCATTATCAAAAAGCATATGCAAAGTATTTGGAGTTATATAGATGTAGGCTTACAGACCGTTCCCGCCAAAATAGTCAAAATCGTTTGTTGTATAAACTTAATGATAAATCGTTGAAATAAAATTTAACCGGTGATATATTATGACCGCGTACTTACGCTTGTCTCTTTTAGTGGTAAGTACGATTGCGTACGAAAATGAGTGCAATGTTGTCATTGTATACTATAGGTACTTACTACTTAGTACTTAGTATTAATATCAATAACAATATCTTTCAGATACAATTTAAGTAAAAATTATAAATTAAAAACTCGGTACGATAACCAGCCCCGAAAAGTTTGGCATTGGAAATAACAGTCACGCGGTAACGAGTAACGTTTATGAAACTTAATCAATGATAATCAATAATTATTTTCTAAAACAAGTTATTGAAAAAAATCCATACGCAATCGTAACGCAATAGTTGGACGTTCAACACATCCAAATTCAATGGCCAATACCCAATCCACACCTACTATACAGCAGACTGATATACCAAGCGATATTAGATACCGCTTGTCAAGCTTTTTAATTATGGTTATATCAAATAATTTAAATCTAAATTGTCATGTAGATAAAAATTTGTTAAACTACTTCAAATACTTTTGACAAGTACTATAATTATTTAAAATACTTAAATATCCACCAACAATAGAAATTAAAAGTATTTAAACAGTATTTCGTGAAGCTACATAAAAAGTATATAAAATACTCTTAGTAAAGTATTTCGCGCTGTAGGTAGGTACCTATTGAATTTTTGCTTTAGATCATTAAGAGCTTGTTTGTCTTTCAAATCTCAATAAAAGTTAATAATATAAATACGCACATTTCTTATACAGTGTTATATTCTACTTCTGGACGTAAGGAATATGAATTATATAATAATAATATATCTATTATTATATTATATTATTTTATATTTTTATCAATGAGTATAAGCAGTGGCCAGTGACAAAATGTTGACCGCCTGTACGGATCTCTTACAGTAATTGGTTTTAAAAATAAAAAATATGTTTTTGTTGGACCTAGATTATTAAAGGATAAAAAAGAATAATCGTACAAAATTATTATGTATAAGTGAACTTTTAGAAATTAATTTAATATTTAAGCCACAACAAATAGATTTTGACTTTGGAAAAAGGAATTCCTCAAGCTGCAAGTAAAGAATTCTTTAACACCGTTATGATTGAATATAAATTACATCTCAGTCAAACCGTACAAAAATAAGAACTTGGGGAAATAGTTATACTACGTTTTTGGATTGACCTTTCTCCCTCCAATTGAAGCGAGAAATGTATTTTTGAAATTTATCGCTAAACAACGTATGGATTCAAGGATAGTTACTGAATCTAGTAGCTATTTAGATTATAATTATAGATATATTGTCTATATTAATTAAAATACTATTTTTCCAACCACATTTTGGATAATACTGTTTAAAGAACGAACAATGGAAATGAAGCTTTCAATTCTAAATTAAAAATTGAGACCGATTGTCACATCCCATCATATTTTAATTTTTAATGTGTAGGTACCAAAAATATTCAAATTGATACATATTTAAACTAATATAATTAAATATATTACTTTTATTCATTAAATATGCAACTATATCAATATTTAAAACATATTATTAATTACATATCCAAACCGCAGCTCGGTACCTATATCGACCTTGTAAAGTTGTAAATAATTATAAAATGTTTGCTCTTCCTAATGTTTTTTATTTTAACAATAGGTACAAGTAATTCCTCCGATCACTGGCATTGCAGCTGTTTCATTGACCTGCCTATATTATCTAATAAAATTTAATACTGTTGCGGTTAAATTTTTTTTTTATTTTCAGGAGACACGGTCAGATCTAAAGATTCTAACATCAGCACAGTATATAAATAGTATTTAGAAATTAAACGAAGAAAAACGCTTCATTGCCTACTCCTCTGATAGTTGCCACTGAGTAAATATAATGTTATATGCATAGTGTGTTGAACTGATGAAACAAGAAACATGTTTCTTGTGTTGTTTAAATTAGGCCCATAGCCAAGAATTCTTAACAACGTAGGACGTTATAAAAATAATAACCTTATTGGAAAAAAATATAATGCATTACCTATACCTTTACCTATTACCTTTTAAATTATATTTATCAATAGTAATATTTATAATCAGAAAATATATACTAAATAATGACTATAGCCTATAATATAATATACTGTAATACAATATATAAGTACATTTTTTTAACCCTTTCTTTGTTTATCTATATACCTACGTTATACAGTATTTTTATGATCTTTACCTGTAATAAATAAAAATGGTCGTGAATGAGGAGTGCAAAATGTAAATACATCTATACATAATATTATAATATCCTAAATTAGCTTAAATCAAAAGCTTTTACACGATATGGGATTCCATACATCTTTAAGACTTCTCATCTTCAGCCGTCCGTCGTCGTCTGTCATGTCTCGAATACACTGTATTTTACCTATAAGGTTTATAATGTTGTATTGTACAACGTTGTGACGGGCAAATAAAATACACAGTATACGTAGTTAGCGGTGTAATAACGACAATTTTATTGAAATAAAAATAAAATTTCAGTTTTTTTTTTTTTTAATAACACATAGGTACTAAACGATATAGTCAATACACATGAAACACTAACAATAAACAGAACAATAAACAATATTAGTAGAGGTACATCGTAATACAATACAAAAACGTGTCGACTAACACAATATAATATGTAATAATAATATATTTTTATTAATCTGCATACATGATGTGCGTGTACAAAATTATGGGTACGCTCACACTATTAATATTATAATCGAGATCTATTCGGTAGGTAGGTATCTATATATTATAATCAAGCAGTTGCAACAGTTAAACGGTGTGATGGTTAATGTACAAATTATCATTATTTATTACATAACATTATTGTAAAAGCAGTAGGAAAATTCCTATACACGATTTAAACTTTTAATATTTTATCATTGTCATTATAGATATTTATCGGAACTGCGACACGCGAACCCTTCACACGCTGAGAACGAATGGGTGTTTGATAGACACGAACGGAACAAAAACCGTTCATCGCCACGGCCTCGGTAGTGATGTGATCGGGGAATCGTTCGTCAACCGCAAAATTCTACACATTATTCAGCGGAATAGGACATAAACATTTGAAGAAAAACTATACGGATTCATTAACCGAGTTAGTAAATAAAACTAGAAGAGAACGCTCTTCTACAAGGAGAAATCTATATTGTGTATAACTATAGAAAATAAAAGCGACGCACGGGCGGATTTCGAACGAAATTTATATGTATAGAAACGTTAAATTTCTATTGGTAGCTGATATTACTTATAGCACGGTAAATGTAAAGTGGAGTTGAGAAGTAAATCGATGGCGGTGTCAAAATTTCGGTCATCACACGTGTACGAATTTTCCGTAAAGGTATACCTACATAATGTCACATGGCTTAAAGTTAATATATAATTATATAATCGTCGTGAACACTCGAAAACAGCAATCTAAACAATATTATTAACTATGCCTAAAACAAAACATAATAATATACATAGGCGTTTATAGAATATTTCTTATAAGTATAGAGAGTTGCTGCTAATAACACACACGCAAAACATTTATATACCTAAACGTTTACAAATAATGTATCTGTGGCCTGTAACACGCTATTCATATAGTGTGTGTATGTGTGTGTGATGTAATATGAGAAAAGATAGTAATAAGATCTCTGAAAAAAGAATGGACGGTTTCTAAGTAAAAATAAATTGCAGCATTAAACGCGAGTGCGTGTTCTCACACATTTTTGTACTTGATCGTAGTTATACATGATATGAAATCGGTCCAGCCTCTATTTTAGTGCGTAGAACATAATATGATACTATGTACAGTACGAAAATGCAAATGTATATAGTAAGTGTAGCCGTGTAGGCACGATTTAAAAAAAAATGTGCAGCTTAAATAATGTGTTCAAACTTTCCGAATTTTTTTTTTTTTTCATAATTTTACGCCTCCGCACATTTTGAGCGTGTCGCAAATAAACAACATGTGCAGTATTATGATTTTTTTTTTTTTGGTTTTTATTTAAAACAAGGACCGGAAATCGCTATGAACTATTGTCATCAGGACATTAGGTACATGTTATATTAATTATAATTTCGTACTATAAATTTGGCAGAGAATTTTTGTGCGGTTGTCGAGAGAACACGTAAAAACGGTAATGCTAAACTATCGAACGAACATTTCTGTAAAATCTACCTACATCGTAATAATGCACAATGTTATACAAAATAACATGTTTACATTTCAGTGTTAAAGGACGCATACGATGCCAATACCAACAGAATCAATATTCTGTTGTGTACACAACGCACAAACAAACATGAAACACTACCGATCAAAACACATTTACTGATAAGTGATAATTTGAAACGAAATATTATGTCAATACGCTGTTATTATTGAGCACAACGACCGTGCAAAATAAATTGTATAGTAATATTTGAATATGTCAAGACATTTGCGATATTTAAGTAAGGTGCCGTCGGCATTGGGCGTTGGTACCTCTCGGCTATATAGTGTGAGACTTATCACAAACACATGGTTTTATATTACATTTCGGCGGTGGCGGTGGTAGTGGTGGTGATCGAAATCTAGAACCTACATTTTGCTCACGAAAAAAAAAAAAAGTTTACGTCGTCACTGATCCCGTAGGTATATTGTATATTCACCGTTACTTAAGCTTTTCGATACCGGGATTATAGGTGGGATGGTAGTGCGAGGGGACCGAGACACTAGACATTCTAGTTTAGAGCCGAGAGGAGAAATCTAATGTATCCGGTGGTTTTAAATTACGCATTAACGTATTAGGATTTAGGACAGTTGATTTTTTTTTTGTGATTTTTATTGCGGGAGTAGTATACCTATAATCTATCACGCAAGTGTCTCATAAATAGCGCACAATGTTTAGAGATTTAAGTTAACGCGATATTAAAAAAAAAAAAGACATCAATGGTTAGAAACCCTTATAAGCAGGGACTCGAGAGCGAGATGATCGCATTGATTGAATTACAACAGACTAAGGAATAATTTATTATAATGTACATCGTATGTATGTATACATAAATGCTTATCTACGCAATAGAAACTATGAGCTGAATAAGATACTTATCGCAGAATAGAACGCTAAAATTTGAAAACCATAACATGTAAATAAATTATGATTTATAAGCAGCCTACCACTGGCGACCAGGTGGATAATGATGCAAACATTGTTTAGAATAGGACGGACTTGGTTATTATTCGAATTGTTGTTATTTATCGGTTGTTATTGTTTCTAAAAATGAGGGCAAATGTCAAAAGTTTATAGAAAAATTCGTTTCAACGTGATTGTAAGCTGTTGCAAACGGCATACAGTCTTAATACAGATTTTTATATGTTTTTTTATAATTGATACAACGAATTGGTGTCATGAAGTTTAGTTTGCTGGAGAATTATCCATTAAATGATAATCATAATGCACTACTTAACAAATGCTTCTATTGTGCACATTTAATATAACACTGTAAAGCAAATTATACACATATTATTATACATAAATCTTATATGAATTGTATAATTTATGATAAAAAGACCTATAAAACTTAAAAAAAGTTAATTTTGAATAATTAATGGTTTTGAAATTTGAATTGCCATATAAATTATATTTATAGATACAAAATAATAAATTTATCTATTAAGCAGACAATAACAAGAGATAAAAAAAATATTATTTTTGGTTTGAAGCCACTGCCTCCAATACAATAAAATATTATAATTTATAACTAATAATTAAATAACATACAATTTTTAATTCATAAACATCTAATTCATTATGCAAGTTAAACCGAATAATTGAAACAATGTTTTTCAGTAGTTATAAATTAGAAATGAAGCTTGAGGTTCATTTAAACTTTTGGGACAATGAGACACTGATTTGTAATAACGCATTTTTATTAAATTACTTTAAAATAAATAAATAAATAAATAAATAAATAATAATAGTTTTAAAATATTAAAATATTTAAAGTAGAATAATTAATTGATAAAATATATGAAATTCAAGTATTGAATAAAACATACAATTAAAAGCAACAAAGTTCATAATTTGTGTATAACCATAGAATAATAATAAAATATAAAAAATATGTGCAGTTTGAAATTAATTAAGTGAGAAAATTAGGGAAGACTTAATAGTTAGCCAGCAGCCAATCTAAAAGAAAAAATAGGAGTAATAACGTTGCATATTATAGCATATAAGTATAGTCAATAGTAAATAAAATTTAATGATACAAATAAAGGTTTGCATTAACACGAAAAAAAAAAAGAAATGTAATTCATTCAAGCATTAAGTTTAACAGAAAAATTTAGATTGAATAATAGGAGGCTGTTTGATAATTTAGAAATATGATCCTATAATTACTTTAATAGACGACACAGCCGTTTGATGAAAAAAAAAAAAGTATACAAATAATTTAATTTTGTGACATGACCAGAAATGCATTTAGAGATATCTATAATTTCAGAACTGTTATAGTATAAAAATTGAGTTTCTTTTTCAAAAATATTGAAAAAATAGTGTGCGTTAATATTGTAAAGAAAAACATAAGGAACGTGAATCCACTATAACATGCAATAAAGCATAATAATTTCTGAAATAAAGACATTTCTAAATACATTTTTAGACTTGGTTACAATTAGATATTTAATAAGCATTTAATTATATACTACATATACACATTTTAATAAAATATTTATACCCATTACTAAACACAAAACATTTAAGGTTTAAATATTAATAATGACTCGAAAGCTATCACAAATGTTTGACATTATAGGTATTCTATATAGTAAATATAAGTATTTTAAAAATAGCTCAGTAACTTAAAATACAGGCACCAACATCTCAACTATCCAATCAACATTATAATTAATAATATTATTAATTTCACAAATTTTAAATCTTAATTAACAAATACTTATTAATTAAAATATTAATCATTAATATATAAATGCATAAATATTTAATATCCTCTCATATTTTATATTATTAATGATTAACTTTGTTCAAATACTTCTCCGTCGTATAAGTTAAAATATATTAAAGTTATATGAACAATAATTAATTTAAAGTATTTGAATAAATTTATCATAATATACAATAAATTACATTTAAAAAATGTCTACATAAAATTATTTCTTACAAAAGTCATAGAATGATGTTAAAAATATTGTAATTTCCATTGCTTTTATTTAAATAATTAATTAATTAAAAATATCTTATAGTTTTTGTTTTATATTAATATCAATAAGTAAAATAAAAATTAAAGTTTTATTATACAAGAATATTGAAATCAAGCAAATGTATGAATAATTTTTATTAAAATCTATGTTTAAATCATTGTTATTAAAATTAAATATTTATTTGAATTATTAAAATTTATTTGTGCTCATGGAAGACTAAATAAAATGCCAAGTATAAAGTATTACTATTTCTATTTAAAAAGATTATTCAAAGACGGAGAAGTACAACTGAAAAAAATCTGTTATATGTTTTTTTTTTTTTTTTTAACAAGTTTATATCATAAAATATAAAGAAATAAATAATAATATGGAAACAATATAAAGTATCAACAAATTATTCACAACAACTATTAAATAACCAAACTAATATTTTATAGTCATAAGGTAGTTAAGTCAAGAATATGACCTAGTGATGGCCCCTAAATATAACAAAATATACATTGATCTAATCTCTAGTTTAATCAGTGTAAGCACAATACTGATTTCTGTCTATTTAAAATTAATTATTATGAAGGTAAATATCCTAACATTTATAAAATAACAAGTGATGATATATTTGTTTCAATTATAATTGTGCACAAAATTATTGGTTGTAGAATTCTAATGAAAATTAAATCACACAAACAATATTTTTAATAATATATTCTTATTTTTAACAGTCTATAGCAAATACAATTGATTAAGGTTGATGCATTTTTATAAAGTTTAATAAAATATTGACGAATTTACAACTAGATGGTATAGTAAAAGTAAATAAATAAATAAAATTCACTAAATACACAAACATTAACAACCTACAATCAATGTCTAATTTGAGATTAGAAGATCTAAAAATGATAATAACAATCTTAGCTTGGAAAATTTAAAAAATATTAAATCGAGATAATCAATTTACAGATCAGTCTATTCGAGGAATTTTATAAGGTGGTTCATTACGGTACCAGACTACTTGACCAAGTATTGTCAGATCTATTATAACCTGAAGTGTGCCACACATCCAGAATTGTAGAGGTGCTTTTCGACTTACAAAGTAACAAGTCTTAAATGCATCTCCAGTTGTCCAAAGTAATACCATTGTAACACTATTAAAAAAAAATTGAAGTTATTTTTGAGTTTTTTGATCATTAACAAATTTAAAATTTATAATATTTTATTTGGTTTTAATTTATAGTATGAAAATAATTTATAGCATCTCAATATTCTTAAATAATAATATACCTATAATAATTTATAAACGTTCTAAATTAATAAAATTGAATATTTTATTAGTTTGTATACTGCAATAAAAACAATAATATTCTTACTTTAATTATTGGCCATTAAAAATGAAATTCAGCATTAATTTAATAACATTCAAAATAAAGTATTAATACAATAGTTAAAGTCAACCATAAAGATTAAAACAAAGGAATTTTCATATAAATTATGAAAATATATTGTAACAGTGTGTGTAAAAACAAGTTCGCAGAACTTGGTGATAAATTATGTTACACAAATGAGAATTTTTTTTATAGTTAATGCATATATTGTTAAATAATTATGGTATTGAAAATAATTACACTATTTTTTTCATTACAAAAAACAAATAAATAAATAATTTAGAACAGTCAACAGAGTTAACAGAGTTTATTGTATATTTTATTGGCATTTTAAACTATTGAAATTATTGACATAAATTTATCTTTATGAATTAAATGACAAAATATAATAAATTTTTTTTTCATAATACTATTTAATTATCAAAATGATTTATGACACATAATTTTCAAGATTTTTAGTACCACAAATTCAATAATATTATTATATACTATTATATTTAAAATATTATCGATTACTCATTTGTTTGATGTAGTTTATTATTAAATAGTGATCAGAGTTTGTTCACCTAGTGATAGTTTACAAACTTTTTTCTACAAATCTAGATATAGTTTTAAAATTATGTAATACAATTTTATTTGAAAGCACTCTACCTATAGTTTTAATCTTCATAGAATAAATTAAAATAATTAATCAACTTATATTTTTTTATGTGCTCATAGCTGTAGAAACTGTACGTTGATAATAGTTTAAATTATTTTTAAGCTTTATATTAATTGTATTAAAAAAAATATTAAGATTCTTAATTGCATATACCACTTTAGATTTTAAAATAAATCATAGTTTAAGAGTAGATTAGAGTTTTATTATTTCATAAATAAAACTTTCTTTTTTTTTTTTTATTTATTTAAGAAAATTTACAATCTATATACAATTTATATAATAAGTAAATATGATGAGATTTTAATTTAATATTTTTTTTTATTTGATGCTCAAAGTAAGAAAATGCAATGTCATATTTAAATAATAATAAATACCTCATTCCTTCTGTAGATCGATTCCTTAAGTTTTTGACTAATTGAGGAACACCCAACATGGCTTCAGTTAGGAGAGCAAGAAATCCAATAATTTCGATGAATATAACATTATGCAGAAATATGAATGTTATGATGGAAAGACAAATGCTCATAGCGATTAAAAAATCTATATAAGATTGAAAGTCTGTCCATTGCCAAAAGTAATGCCAATCAAAATCTACAAAGAATTATAAAAATGATTACTTTCTCTGAATATTGAATAATTTGTGAACAAAATTAATATAAGGCTAAAAATATATTGTATAAAGTATACCAGTAAAATATCTGTCTGGTCCTCTGATTAACTGTGTTTTGTTACGAACTTTTACACATAAGTGTATCATAAGTAACATCATAATATTCATTACAATGCTTTGGAATAGCAATGGAAGCTCATAACGTTTACCAAACCTATAATTAAGTTTTTTGTTTTAACTTAGTGTTTTGAAATACTTGTTAAATAAATAATACTTACCAAAACAATATTCGCAAAGTGTTTGCAACTAAAAGTGCAAGGCATACATACATTGAGAAGCCTTCCGCATCTTGTTTGATGTATATTTCTCGGTATTGTGGAATGTATGGTACTACTCCTCCAAATACCATAATTGTTGAACAACACCATCGTGTTACTTTTCGAACAGTAATGTCTCTTACTTCTTCCACAACTGGTTCCATATTGATGTATCAAATTATTTACTTTATGTTTGGAACTCACCTTGAGGATTTCCATACTATTGAATACAATTAATTATTAGTAAAAAAATTAAGACTATTCAAAGAATATTATAAATAATAAAAATTAATAGTGCATTATTTGTTTTCAATGTGAATTTTATCTTATCTCATACAATATAGTAAATTTGTATTCTACAAAACTAGCCTTATGATATTAGCTTTAGTACAAGAATCCATCGATCTATTATTAAACTTAAAGTTAAGAATATTGTCTGTGTTTCTCTATATTGACTTTTTACAATATTTAAATATTTTTTCAAGTTATAAAAAATATTATAATTAAAATTTCTCATATTTTACTTTAAAATGTAAATAGTGTAAAAAATCCAATGAACAAATACAGATTATCTTCTTTATTTACAGTTTTATAATAAATTAATAGACCAATTCAATCTAATACTTAAACTGATAACACGGGGTTGATTCTGCTGAAAGCAAATTATCTATGTTGCAATGTTAACATTTTGAAAATAATGTACATTTTCACATTGATAACAAACATATAATTATTTTATAATATGAATAAAACAACAGGTATTTATTAAAATGTTGTTGTAACTTAAAAATTTTGATTTACTAATAAATTACAGAGCTGAATTATTTTATATGCCTAATCCAATTAATAATTCATATTTCTATGATTTGTTATTTAATATTTATATTCCCACAGAAGCATAGATTTTCCTAGAAAATTTTTTTACTAGAAAGAATTAAAGAAAAACTTGATAACTAGTCTATAGGGCAAATAATAAGATTTAGTATTACTTTATACTTATGCATACACAATACACATAATATACACTGTATAAATAAAAAAAAATAATAGTCTATAATATGTAGATTTTAATTAGATATTTTTTAGAATTGAAGAATACAAAATACATTGAATAATAAAAACTAGTACAATGTATTTTTGCTTAATAATAATAAAAAAAAAAGGAAAAATGAAAAATGAAAAAGGAAAAAAATTGACAAATTACTAAATGGTTATAGTCATATAGTTATTACAAAATTGAATCAAAGAATAATAATGTAATAATGTAACAATGATGAGAAATTATTATTGTATTTAAACAATTTAAAATAAAAATATGAATGGTTATATTTGTTGATCAAAACCAATTAATTCACAGAAAAAGGATTAAAACAAATATGTTTTATAAAGGAGAAAAATCAATAAAATTATTCATTTAACATATTTTATACAGATTATCCTTGAAAATATTTGTACATATATATATATATATATATATAATACACATATATGTATAATGATTAAAAAATTATTAATATGATAATTAATAAAATACTGAGCAATTAAATACAAGGACAAAATATCAGTTATCATAATAGTTTATATTAATTTTATGCTATAAACAAAATTAAGGTGTAAATTTAAATGTATGATGGGCAATTTGTGATAATAATTTAAAAATTATATTTAATGTTTTGTATTACTTGATCAATTTAATGTAAATAAAAAAACAACAAATTGAATCCTAAACACTTGATATAAAATTATAATTTAATGCAGAAAAGTAAAAAATTTAATTAAAATCAATGTCAATAAATTTCCTTATTAAATAAGTGTATTTATTATTTTTAATAACTGTTATGACAATATAATAATAATATAATATTTTTAAAAAAAATGTAAATAATTATTAAGTTAGTAATTCTTCAATTGACTTTTAAAGATAACATAATAGAGTAATTGTAAAAATAACAGTACAATACATATTTTGATAAACCGTGAATTAAGATAGATAAATTGGTAATCTAAAATAACATTGAATGATCTATTATCCTTTTAAAATGTTTTCAGAAAATGTTATAAATCAATACTGTTAACAATAAATAGATCAAAAAATATAACAAAATTAATAACATAGTTTATTATTTTTTTATTTATACATTCAACTTTAAGGATCAGCTAAAAAATTTAATTTTAGTACAAAATTTAAGCATTCCACAGTATTAAACTTTTTAAAATTATAAATGCAACAACTATAAAGATCTTGAAACTAAAACAATCGAGGGAGAATATTTTAAAAACTTTTTTTAATAGATTAGAAATTCACAAAAATTCATTGACTAACTTCTTGGAAATCTTTGTCATAGAATTAAAAGAAAATGATGTAATGATCTTCTAATTTAATCTTCCAAAGTATCAATTCTAAGCTAAATGCTAGGTCAAGGCTTCTAAATAACTCAACAAATTTCTTTTACAGATCACATATATTTATTGTATTTGCTATATAGATTGTATCTATTTTATTGAAAAAATCTTTTCATAGACTATATTTTGATTTTGACCTTCAAATTAGCCAAATAAACCATTAAGTAAACAAAAAATACAGTAGAACTATAAGAATAGTACCTATTTAGATATTATAAAATAATTATTTGAATTATAGTTTATAATACTAAAGTCAAAAAAGTCACATAAAAATGGTAATATAAAAGTTGATATGATAATTGTACATTATTTAAGTTTGTGAAAAGATACTATTTTGAAAAATATATTGCTAAAATTAAGAACAATTATTGTAAATAACTATCTTCTTGACTATTATTTTAATAAATAAAATTTTAATACCCAATTTGAATTTTTATATAAAATTAGTGTATTTCTAAATAAGTAAGAAAAACATTTTTTACAAAGAAATAATTTTTTCCAGAAACCTTGTAAGATATTTATACTAGCAAATAGAAAAAAATTGTACATCACACAACAGTATAATTTCAATTTTCAAGGTTACTTTAGGAAGTGCATTATTTTATTTTTACTGTGAGATCATTAATAAATTATATATTGATATATTTATTTATAATTAAAATTTAACTTAAAAAGCTTATAACTTATGAATCATCAACTACTGATTTAAGAGTGAAATTTATATTTTATTATATTTTAAATGTTAGTTTAATTTAATTTTTTAACTTACAATAATCTATTTATACTTAAATTAAAAATTTTATAGTTATTATTAAAATTTAACAATACCTATGTAACTTTTTAATATAGTTATCATTACAAAACCACAAGAAGGTAGATCATCCAGTTATAGAACCTATAACAACTTATGGTTATTAAAAGTCAGAATCAAGTTTATTTAGTTAAATTAAAAATAATTAGTATAATAATTAATCTGAAGTTTTATTTTGAAGTTTTTCCTTTCTTTTTTCTAATAAGAACGATTAGTATTATCTTGTCTACAGTATCTTCAGTATTATAAATTAACATTGATTAAAAAAAGATTATGTGTATGTAACATTATGAAATTTTTAATGATACACAATATGCTATAATTTAATCCCTTATCAACAAATTGTTTGTATACATTTGACTCACTAGCTTAGACTTATTTGTTTAATTAGAATTGAAACAATAGATTTTATACTCTGTATCAGAAAAAAAAATTAACACTGATTAGGTCATAATGAACAAATAATGTTTCGAGGAAGTATAAAAGTAATATGTAAGTATGTAAATATAATTTATATTTTTATTTCATATCAATAAATGGTAATATGAGAAATATAATAAACTGTTAGTATTTAACATAAATCTTAACTTTTATGATTTGCTATAATTTCCAATAATGAAGTAATTTATAAATTAACGATAACTATAAATATTTCAAAACTTTATTTTAAATACAACACAATATAGTTTAGTTTCCAAACAAATGTAATGCAAGTATAATTTATATACTTCTAAACTTATAAAATAAATTGTTTACCTATTGATCAAGACATAATGAATTTCATTTAATTGTAACTTTTGGACTATGTATTAAAAGTGTACAGAAAAAATGTATTAAATAAAAGTAAGGAAAACTAATTTTATAAAAAATCTAAGCTACAATAAGCTAGTTAAAAATTAAATTAAAATAAATGTTTTTAAACTAACATATTATTAACTATTAATTTTAAAATTTTATTTCTGAAATATTTAGTAATTTATGAGACCTTTATAATACATTACAACTTAAAATATTAAGAAAAATTGGTTTTAGATTTAAGTTAATTATTGTAATAATTAAAAAAAAGAAAGATACATAATTCTGAAATACCAAACATGTTATTGTACACATGTTATAAATTTTAAATTTAGTAGAGCAATGTAGTGATGTATTCCAGTCACAGTATTAAGACAGGAATGTTACTGTAGATAGATGTTTGATGTAATGACTTACAAAAAATATAGTACTAGTAAATCAGCACTGTTAATAACTAATTTATTATTTTTGTATTTAGCAAACTTAAAAATAAACTTAAGAACAGTATCAAATACAAATTAGTCAATGTGAGTAGATCAATTGTTGAAAAATAAAATCATCATGAGTCAAATTACAAAGGGAGATGTAGTTACAGATCAGTTGTTTGTTCTGGATAGTTTTTACGGCATTTTTAGTTGCACCCCTCTTGTCAAACCGTGTTTGGCTTCAAATGTGTTTTCTTGGGTCAAGGTCAATAGTAAAAATTGTAATTTGCCATTTGTTAGTATAATAATGATGTATTTTTTACTTTTTAATTTGGTTGATAATTGTATTTGATAGTATAAAAAGCTAAAATGTTTCATGCATCTTTTTTATATATTTAGATAGTTTTTCAGTATAGGCATTTCAAGGAATTTTATCATTTTTAGATTAACATGACACACACAAAAAAAAAAAAACAAAAATATTTAGTACAGGGATATAAAAAAATGTCAATATAAATGATAAAGTATTGATGTGTAATAGTAGCCTTTAGAAATTTGACTTAACTTGTTAAAAAGTATGGAGAATTTTTATTAAAAAAAAATTATTTGTTTATCAATATTCTATATCAATGTTATTCCCTTTAAAGTAATATCCGTTAAATATTATACACTTATCACTTATGTCAGCTCTTTTTTCAATTATTAAAACACTTTCAGAACTCAATCATATGAAGAGCCTTTAGCTCTTAGCAATGTGTTTTTAATTTCATTGTGCTTTCAAAGTTCTTTTTAAGTATGGAAAACATTTTTTTTTTTCTTAATCGATAATTTCCATAACTTTTTGAATATACCATGTATAATACACTTAATCATATAAGTGACAAATTAAGTCTTACATTTTTTAATGAATATTAAATAAGAGCTATTTAAAAAATCATCTTTTTAAATAAAGTGTTTGAAAATACAATTTATATTAGTTCATATTAAGTATATAAATATACCTAATGTTATGTTTATAAAATATTAATTATTAATTTTTTAATTAGTAGTCTAATGTGAAATAAATCATACATTTTATTTACATTAGAACATTTTAATAGTATAACAACATTATATTAAAATAATATTATTAGAAAAATATTGTCGTTTACTGTTTTTTGAAATGGTTTATTAACTGTTGTTGTTATGCAAATTGATTAGTCTACTTAAATAAATATTTATGCAAACAACACCTACTATATTAAATTTAATTTGAAATCCAATTTTTTAAACTAATTAATTTATATAATTATTTATTTTCTTTGATTATTATATGATTTCTAAATGCAATAAATATCACAATAGATATATAATAAACTTAACCCTAAATCAATACTCGATAAAACATTAAAGTTTTTATTTTAAACTTAATAACAAATTTATTATTATAAAAATAACAAAGGAAAATTAGAGCTAATTAATTTCGTGAATTATTACCTAGGTATTGTATTATTAGGTACCTATAATATATGATAAATGGTTTACCTATTGTAATAGTTTTGAAAATTTTTATCTTTATGAGTTCATAAAAATCACTTATTATTCTTATTACAAGCAAGAAATATTCATAAAAATCACTGTTACCTAATCTTTTTGTTTAAAAAAAAAAAGTTTCATTATTTAGTAGGAGATATCATTAAATTTGTTTAACCATCAAACACATTTAAGTTATGTTTATTACACAATGTGTATTAACTATAAGTACATAATAAAACATTTATTGTACTATACTAATACAAACATGAAATTCTATTTTGTCACACAACGAACTGTTAAGGGCTTAATTAATATAAAAATGTCTAATTATATTCATAATATTATATAAATAAGCTAATAATTCTAGGTAAAGCAACCAATAGGATTTATGGGTACAACCCTCCATGAAATGTTTTTATTAAAAATACAAATTATGAATTTATAAATTATACAATATAATGTGATGACATCTAAAAAATTATGGTGTTAAAGTTTTAAATATTTAAACATAGCAACAAACATTTCATATAGTTTGTGCCCTAAATAACTTTCTTTAAAATTAATAAAAAAAAAAAAATACATTGCATTATTTAATTTATAAATAGGTAATATTTTTTCTGTCAGATAGAATTTAGAAACATTATTTTAATCAAAAACTATAATATTGTTTTTAATCAAAATATTTTCAAGATTTAAAAAAATAATAATTTAAAGAAAAATAACAATCAATTAAAATAAAGAAGTTTTGTTAAAATTAAAACTGACTGTGTTTTATTCTAGTATTATATGAAATACATTTGAACTATTTAATTGAAACAATCAAAACAAATGGTTTTATATTCAATTTATAATGGTATTTTTTCTTATCTGTTTCATTCGAGATCAGTGCATTTATTTAAATCATTGTGTATAGTGTGTCTGTAACAATAATAGTTCAATGACAGGAATAAAGGTGTTGTACATATACGGTAACATACCAAACCTATACAAAGTCACACTGTAATCAAGGTCTATAATTCCTGTACACCAGAGCAAATAAATTAAAATTTCAAAAACTGATCAAAATTTAAAAAAAAAAAAAAAAAGTACTACTAATCGAGAACAATTAAAACAGTAAAACTATTTTCTCTCTGATCCATAGAAATCGAATGAGAACTAATTCAATGGGAGTTGTAGGACGTACGTACACGGGTACATAAATTTCAATTGACAATGAGAGAGCAGTTCAAAAGAAAATTAACTATTTCTATGTCTTGTTTTTAGTCCTCACATTCCCAACAAAAAACCTATGTATTAACAGGAGCATCCGGACTTCAAAAAAAAAAAAAAAAAAAACCTTTGAAACGTTTCCTCGTCGGTATCGTGTACCAATCAGCGTTACACCACACCGACTAAGGACAGCATTTGGACGCACGGATGAGGGGTACCTAGTGACCGCGAGTCACATGGATGTATGAATAATATTGTAACACGGTTACAGAACTAGGCGGTTGGATAGACACACAAGACCAGCGGGATAGTTACCTAGAAATCAAGGCATCGTGACGACGACGACGTTGACCGAGTTGCCATTGTGCGGATAATGCGGATCAGGAGACACTCACGTCGTGTGCCGCGAAACGCGCGAAGTCGTACGCATCAGATTTTGTACTGTACCGACACACTACACCGAGCTAGCGAATTCGTTACACGACAGCACGCCACAAGAGCAGCAGCAGCGACTAGCGTCCAATGCGGATACCGACGGGGCGGCGCGATAGCGTGCACCACGCTGTGTACAGTGGGCGCCGATAGCGGTCGTCGCCGTCGTCGCCGAGCGTTATCTGAGACGACGTCGGTGGCGGCGGTGCGGACACGGAGCGCATTAAACGGACGGCGGAGGACCGACTGCAACGCTGACGTTGGTCGCACTACTATCACGATAATATTCACAACAGCAGCTATTGCCGCTGACGGCCGCTGTTGTTTTTGTCGCTGTACTTGGCGGCGGCGTTCGTATTGTTCGATTCATTTGTGCGTGCCCGCACGAAACGCCATCAGTGCCCCGTCATTGTTGTTTCGTTGTTTTCGACAATGAAATCAAACGCGACGGATGGCTTTTAACCATTATGACAAATCGAAAACGTTGATAATAATAGTAATAACAATAATAATAGTAACAGCATTAAAAAGCCCCCTCGAACGCGCGTTATCGCGCGACGATAAAAGACGACGGGTGCCGCCGAGTGGGTAACGGCGCGGGCGTTGGGTGCGTGTAAAAGGCAGCGATGATCGAGTGTATAAGACGCGGACGACGAAAAAGGTCGTGTGGGTGGGCGAGGCGCGTGAGTGAGTGAGAGCGAACGAGTGACAGTGTCATTCGCGAAATACTATAACGTCTATAACCATAGAACTAGAAGCCCGCGATTTGCGATGACGGGGTGGTGAACGAAAAATGCTATGGACATGAATACACTCTTTACTGTGGGCCTTTGTAGAGCGACGCGTCGCAAGGTCGTTGTGTAAATAAACGCCTATGCGTCATAACTCATAATGATCAAAAAAAAAAAAAAAAAATGTGTTACAATAACAATATTGTTTCATAACTGTAATAATGATAATAATATACGTCATGCGATGTACACACCCAACACTGAAACACGTAGGTATTTACGATTTACCTGCCCTAGTGCCCGACGTGATATAATGTCTATTGCTACAGTGGTTTTTATTATACCACAGATTACAGGACTCGCGTGCTGTTATGCATATCCACCATACGATATACATATACTAATTACTAAGTAAAGGCCACGGGTAAAAAAAAAAAACTAATATTAATCATTTAATAGTCACCGGCGCTGACACTCGAGATAGATGGGTACCAAATTTCCAGTGCATAGATAAAATAAAAAATCAGTCAATCGTTCATTAAATAATGTTAGCCTTCTGAATAATTTATACGAGACCGGAGTTCTTTCAAAAATAAAAATAATTTCTATTTTACATAAGTAATTAAAAAAATTAATTATAAATTATTTATTTTTTTATTCTGTGTACACGTTTTCTGGTCTAAAAAATAATATTTATAGAGGTATCTCTCTTTAGATCGAAATTCGCCTCAAATTGGTACTTAAGAGAGGTAAATTTCTGAATTTGTCAACAATTCTTCAAAAGTTATTTAGAAAAAATTATCGAATATTGAATTATTTTGTTTTCTTAAGAGTCGTTGTATTGCCTAACCTAACAATTTTTAATTTAATTTTAATATACGGTTTAAGGAAGACGGCAACTTAAAAAATGTTATGTTTTAGTTCCATAAAACATTTTATTTATTCTCTTCAATTCGGTCAGTTTAACACAAAACAGCAAAAATTTCTATAAAAAATAAAATATTTTAACTTTAACAGTAAGGTAAGACAAGTACTGTAGCAGGAGGGCCTCTGCGGATCTGTTTACTACCAAATATTTAATCCCTAGCCTCCCCACCATAAATATGTAACAGGATCACCGCCTACAGACACATTATTAGACTTGATCAAATTACCTCATATTTTTATCATGTCATCCATGATTGATCGTCATGACTGTATATATTTTCTAAATCGATTTCTATAGGTAATTATTAAATACATACTATTATATTTTCGACACATAAGTACACACCCAAAATATTAAAAATGACAAACAAATTATAAAGACCAGTCAAGGTTTTGTGGATGTATAACATATTATTATTGTCATATGTGTTTGTGGCTAAATTAAATTATAGTTATTACTATTAGTATAATACTCTCAATTTACACATAAAAAGTTAGTAAAAAAAAATTTTTTTTTACATAGAAACTGAATGAAATTCACACTTATATAAAATTTTAATGGGCATATTTTACATTGCTAAGTAGTATAATCTCTTATACACACGATGTTTATGTTTAGAATAATTATTAGATAATAATTATTATTAAACACGTATAGAGCCGAGTTGGAGGTACTTATCAGTTGAGGCCGACCAGTTAACACGCCTATAATAATGGTCGCTGTGAATCATTATTTTATTAGTTGACGAGGTGCGTTAATGCGTTTAATAATATTTTAATATAATAAGAATAACAGTCTGCGACCAGCAGCAGAGGAATCGGCCGACTAAAATAGTGTTCTGATGTTCATATTGTATTGCAGCTGCGGACTTGATTAAATTACTACGTGCCGATGAGAATGATTTAAAGTGATAATATTATACATTATATACATTATGCGGATATTTTATTATACGTACCACTCGTGCCAGCATTATTATAAATGCATTGTGTTTTATAACGGTGTATTATAATATGACGATGACAAACGACGGAGCTGTAGAACCGAGTGTCCGTGCCTTTGTGAACTACAACGGCGAGTTGATTCCACTGGGACGAGTGGAACGTGTCCGCAAAAGCCGATATTATATTCAACTGCCTGCGTACCTATATAGCATACCGTTAGCCGTTGCCGCCGCTGTTGCTGCTGCCGCCGAGGCGCGGTGAACGCGTTGTGGGAATGTTTTCGAGAGAAAAGAAAAAATGAGTAAAAACCACTCGTACCTATTACCAATACTATACGGTGTACGTATATTATGTTACGTATAAATGAGAGTGTATTTAATTATACGTTAAACGCACGAAAACGAATAGGTCCTGACGGTGTATAAATATAAAAATGTATAATTTAATATGTTTACGTATCTACTATGTCCAATTATTACATTATTTTATTATAATTATTGCACGTATTTAGAGTAATTATATATTTTTATGGTAATATTATTGTTATAAACTTACCGTATGTACTTACTACAATAATAATACATATTATACACTAACGTCCAATAATGGTGATGTCCGAAAACGTACATTGTACATTTTTAAATAATATTGAGTACCTATCTACGTATATGTATGGATGTGTGTGTGTATTTGTAAACTCAGAAATAAAATATGCCTATTATACTGCTAAATACACAAATATTTATCATACACATAAAACATAATACACACACAAATCAAAGTACACACTAGGGTCAAACAGTGACCTTTTAAGTTTTGGGTGTAACCCTTGTACAGTTGTACTCCACCGACTAAATATGTGCCAGTCGGCGGGCAGCTATTATACTTAGTTATACATATACATATCGACATATCGCTCGTAAATATGATAAAATGCTTAATATAGATATATGAGTATATTACATTATATGCATAATATATATATATTTAATACAACGCTATTGAAAAAATAACACAAAAATAAAATATACATGATTTTTGTATTGAAGTACCGATATTCAATACGTATTACGGCAGTGTATTGTATTAGTAATAAAGTTATTTTATTTGAACGCTTTATGCATTGCGAAAAAATATGCTATTTCGAAATCAAACTATACCAACCTGTATAATATATTCATGGTATATGAATAAGATGATTCACCAAACTTGTTCACCTTTTAATTTTGATCCTTTAACAATATTTATCACACCGATTACCCTCGATATTCAACCGAAAAAATATTTAATGAGTTTAATGTATTGAATATTTTATAATAAATATTACATACATAAAAAAAATAAATAATTTCTCTGTTCCCTATGAACCACATACTGGGTATACAGTAAAAAAAATATTCCCAATTAAAAAAAAAATAAAACTGATTGTTGAAAGGTTTTCAGTTTTGCGGAGACTCAAATTTACAAATTACAATTCAATGTTCAATATTTAGCCAACATGTCATTACCATTTATTAAGAAACATATTTCATGCTGTATACAATGGTTATGTTGTCAATACGTGAAAATATAATAATATATAATTGTCATTACGCTATATTGTATTCACAACCTTATAATTATTAGCAATTTAGTATTATTTTATTTTTGTTCCCAAATAGATATTATTTCTATTTTTATTATTATACACGATGAATTTGTACATTTTTTGTAATATAGATAATTCCACATATTAAGTTTTTTTCAATGAAGCCCACTAAACTTTAAACTAGTTTTAACAAAAAAAAATTTAAATCAAGGTTTAATTTTTGAAATTTTCAAGTGAGCACCTAGTTTTTAGATACTATATTTTAAAATAATTATATTTGTTTACCATTTGTTCCATGATAATGACGATAGATACTTACAAATTTTTTATTTTCATGTGATGATAATTGCTCTTTTTTACTAGTTTTTAGTCATATCAAGTAGATAATTTGTTTTTGAAGATGTTTATGCGTTTTAATTGAATTGTATACTTAACGTATAGTACGTGAACTTGTAGTTTTTCAGTTATTGAACTTTTGATATGCATACTTACATAAAAATTGCAAAAATTCATAGAATACGATTGATAAATCATCCTGTATGCATGCATACACCTGATGAACTCTCTGAAATACCCATCGTGTAAATATAAAATGTCGCACGTTAACATAAATTACCTTGTGTCTGTATGGTATACATATAATATATACCTAGTAAAATAATGTACATATAGTGTGAATAACATTTATAATTTGACTCGCGTTCAGTCCGATTCAATGCAACTACTATATAGGTATAGTATAATATTATATCATTATGTTTGTGTATACTGTATACCATACACACAGACATATATATATGATGAGTGTGTACCTTTAATGTGTTATGAGGTATTTATTTGAACACATGTGCCAACATACAATGTACTTACTACCGAGGATGCGTATAAATATAACATATGTATATATTATATATACATCGTAAGTGAGGGTAAATTACGCCATTACGCTAAATTATATTTCAAGTGTTTTTTTCCTCCTGTTTTCACAAACGCTGTGTATTTTGTATTTGTATTGTACTTGAAAATTCGTATGAGTAAATACGAGGTGGTATACTGGTAGTACATACACCTATACTGCAGTTATGTCGCTGTATCATATATACATATTACGTATTATACGTTGTGCTGTACAGTTTGAAATATGTATGTATTGCAGTATTGGCTATATTGTAATGCTTAGGTATTGGGTATAATAGTGAAATAAGCAGAATATTAAAACTCCAATGCATAAAAGATTACTAATAATGATTAATATTATCAAAATATATAGGTAACGCTAAATTGGGGCTTAAGTTTTGAACCTATATAATAATAATAAAAATAATAATATGATAGTACGCGTGGCTGTGAGCGTAAAGGGTAACGACGGTTATATACATGATACCCATCTATGGACCAATAGCATATAGCATGTACCTATATAATGTTGGCTACGATGTACTCACGAGTATTTCACGTATATATAACGCCATTGCAGGGTTCTGCAAACATTAACCAAAAACAGAATTTAATGAGTGATTGACCAACGAAGTGGACGGTCTGCGTATGTATATAATATATAGTGTACACGTTGAGATGTCCGGTCAGCAAACAGAGGGCGCTCCGGAAAGCTATTAAAACGCCTCCACTCGCGATTATAATATACATCCAATTCCGTCACCCTTTGACCTATAAAATCGACCTGAGCTCGAAGTAGTACCTTTATAAGATCAAAAAATGACATAAAAAAACGTTTACTACAAAATTGTGCAACCATCGTCACATCGCTCATGCAGCTATGCTATGTAAATGTATAATAATTATGATATATACTCGTCTTATGACATATTATTAAGCTTACATCATATTACATACTAAGGAAAATAAATCGATATTCGCTTTACAATGTCGTCGTACACTTATATACATGTTAAACATAGGTACAACATGTAGCACACAACTGTCACTTTAAACCGATTTATCTTACGCACGACTATACAGGTATTATAGTAAAATACTCAAATTTTATATAAATATCTACAAATAATATATATACTTATATCCGGGTCATAAACATAAATTATTATATATTTATACACATAACTACCTACCCCTACCCTTATAAAATGATGCATATTATACATTATGTTTGTACTTTATCCATAAATAAAATTTGAGTGCACAAATTTTTGTAAATGTATCGGGAGAGTCTAAACAAATATTATTGACACTCAGAGCATTTATAAAACTAGGGATAATATTATTTTAATTCTTCTTTATCCCCCCTTCCTCCCCTTCCGAAAAAAATAACGATTATGTATCACAAAATATATATCATACACAGGGTTTGTTTAGCCAAAGATAAAAATTAAATAATGTTAAAAACAAAAACACAAATATAACGATTTGTTTCTTACAAATTTTAAAATTAAATTTAGTTTAGGTAGTTTGTATCTAATAAAATTATTTTTAAGTTATCAGAATTTTTCTAGACATTTTATACCTATATCTATATAATATTTAGGTATGGATAAAAAATTAAACCAAAATATTATATAAATAGCTCGTTTTTAAAAATGTTCTTTAGTTTTTAAAAATTTGAAAAACTTGGTTAATTATAAGATTTGCTAACACGATAAAACAAAATAAATTTCAATCATTGTTTCATATAATCCAGGAAATGCAATTAAACATTTTTCGTGTATTTGTATTTCCAGGGGTATTTCCCGATTGTTGAGTTCAGTAAGTGAAGTTTCGACTATTATTTCTATACAGAGGATTAAAAGAATAAAAAAAGACTTAAAGGTCAAATTGTACAAATATATTTTATAAAAGTAAAAGTAGGAACATAAACGTAATTCATTAGATACTATATAATATGAATATACACGTAATAATTCTACTTTTCGGGATAACTATATAACAATAGGTATTGTATATTTTAATATTTGATAGGTAATTACAATGATATATGATATAGCGTTGTTAATTAATTTTCTGAAATATGATCAATGAATTGTGATAGTGTGATATATTATGTTAAGATGATTAATGCAAAAATGGTTAAGAATTAAAAATATAATCAAGCTATTCATACTATAGGCTAAAGCTACTTTTTTTTTTTAACTTAATTCAAATAACTTTGAATACTTTTATATACAAACTTTTTCATTTGTGTTATAAAAATCTTATCTGAATACACATTTAATATTTTAGTAATACTAAATGTGCAGTTTATTTACCTCTTCTTGACACTTGTATTATAGTTGTTTAGTAATTAGTAAATAGTTATTTAGTAGGTACTATAGGTATCTTGGAAGCGATAATAATCATTAATCACTTTCTTGATGAATATACTGAGTAATATACATAATAGCTAGATATATTTACTTTGCTTACATTTTAGTTTTAACCAAACTGCATGGATAAATAATTACTTTTTTTTTTTAAGAAAACTGTATTTATTAGAATAAGTATAATAATTAAGGTCACCGACATTTATATGCATTTGCATATTTGTATTAATTAGTTAAAAAAATAGCTATTTTATACAAAAATCTGTTTTATTACTTAACGATGATGCTGTTTATGAAATTTAATTTTACATAATTTTATGGTATTTTTCCATTTTCAGGACATATTTTAGGATTTTTTACATTTTTAAAACATTTAGGATTTTTAAGACTTGACAAATCAAGAATCACAAATTAATTTTATTAAAAATATTAATTTGTTTCACTTATATAAATTTTTATAAGTGGTTCAATTTCTTAATAAAAATAAGTAAAGGTTAGATTAATAATTTGATATCGCTAACCGGAAAACGCCAATAGGTATCTCAAAAAATCTGAAGATGTTTAAAAAAAAAATAACGGCTTTTTTATCATTACAAAAATTTTAAAAGTGTTATCCGGTGATGTATCCTTGTTAGAAGGTATCCCAGATGATTTGATAAGTAACGATTTGTTGTATTTTAATTTTTAAATATGCCCTTATTAAATCCTTTGATGTATAAAACGTTTTTTTTTCACGATAGGTACCTACAAAAATTGTTAACAGACAATTGATGCTTAATGTTGCTTGAAAACTTATCTAAATCATTAATTTTTTAACGCAATAATATCGAATAAGAATTAAAATGTCTATCATTTAATTAATTTATTAGTTTGTTTAAATTATTATTTATTAAAAACATCAAACATTTTTGGTTAGTTTTTAGATGAAGAGAATTCCACACATTTTTATTAACCATTGACAGCATAACATAGAAAAAATAAATAATTTAATTAAAAATAGAATATTACAATTAATTATCATGTAATATTTCAATAATTTTTAAGTTATAACTGCATACATATTTTATAAATTTTTAGGTAATATATAATTTTCAGCGTTAATTATAACTAATAATTATATGTAAGTAGGTACCTATATAAAAATATTAACGAACATCTTGGTTAAATTCGGTATCAATTGATATACCTATTATATTGTTTAAATTAATATCAATATATTTCAATATTAATGTTTTTTTTTTTTTTTACTTACTTATTTTTGTTGAATGATTGGTATGAAAAAAATTAGCGCATCATACATATTCTATAATCTTAAATGATGAATATCTCGTATATTATTGTGATCTATCTGTCTTTGTCCAGAGCCCAAATACCCAAAACAACCAACATTTTGATGATATTTGTCAATTTGTCATTATTTTGTACTCAAGTCTTTTTTTCTGAAATAAAAAATATAATTTTATAGCATACTTAATACCAAACTAAGTATCCATATATTACAAATATACAATAGTATATTAGAATATAATTTAATAGAAAAATATTGAATAAATATAAATATAGTTAAACACATTTCTAACATCATTAATATATTTCAAGTTAAATTTTCTCAATCTTTTTACATTTATACATTAAATTCTGGCTAACTATAATATATTTTTACAAAATCAATTTAATCCGATCATATACTTATCGAAATAGTATTTAGGTAAATATATTTTTTAGGCCATGGTTGATGGTTACTTATATTTTTTATAATAAAATCACTAAAAAGATAAATTATTGGTAAGTATTTCATTTATTATCATATATATATCGTATCATTTTTTTTTCAATTTGATATTTTTGATAAAATTTCAGTTAAACTTTTTTATTTTATATATTACGGATTATAAATTTTAAGATTGCTTTATTAATATATGTACATAAATAGAAAGTTTATCTTAATAGTTGCATAATTAGAGTAAATAATTTAAAAAAGCAATTCAGAATTCTTTGGTCGTTATTATAAAGAATATAATTTTTTATGAAATAGCTTTATAAATAAATGTAATGTAATTAAACTAATGCAATTAAAAAAAAAAATCGTTTTCTGTGGTTTTAATAAAAATTAATTTTGTTTTTTTCAAACCATATTTTTATTAATTTACATCGTTCGAGTGTTTGTATAAAAAATCAAAAATGTTTACTTGTTTATCTAGTTGACATTTCGAAAAGTGATTACTGTTTAGTACTGAGGTATATCCGGCACGCCCTGTGTGTGTATATATATATGTATGTATTATTTTTATTAATGTTTAATGTTAATATTGAATTTTTCGTCTGGGTGATTTAAATTTTTAAATTGTACAATTATTTTAATATCAAGACCATAGTCTAGCTTTAATAATCACCAACTATATTTCAGAAATATTCACAAATCACACAACTATATACTTATCTATAAATACAAGATCAGTGGTACGCTATATTGCTAAATACAAATGTCTATACTATAAAATTATAATATGTTATATATTCCAATATTATTTAAAAATAATTAAATAAACATTAAAAAAAAACAAATTTTCATTCCACGCTCTATTCACCACAAGAAAAATTAAGGATGGTTTATTATCTAAAACTTAAATAGACTCGAAGAACACTAAAAGCCTTAAATAAGTAAGCAATAGTCAGGTCAGTCAACTTTTACCCTTTGAATGTAGCAGCGCAATATTAGCAGTAAAACAATATATTATATTATATAATAAGTACAAATGTTTAATAAGTAATTAGTGACACAGTTAAACAATTTCCAAAAATTGTTTAAGGTTAGGTAAGGCTTTATTTTTGATACTAGACCATATTTAACTTTTGATCTGCATCTTTAAGATACAAACTACTATACATTTGTAAACATACTAACAACATCGGTTAAAATTTTTTTTGGATAATTTATTAATTTGAAGTATTATTTATTATTTAGTTACATATTTTACATAGCTATAACTAACTTTAAAATTAAAATGTCAAGAAAAACCTATGTGATACCTTATATATTATTTTAATATTAAGCTAACTAGTAACAACATAAAGTAGATTCCGCTGAAAATGGTTTTCCTATCTTATACGTTAGTAAGAGTGTAAGACGGAGACAATACACCAAGCACGACATAATATTCTTAACTTAAAGTAATTAAAAACAATATTGTATAAAATGTATAAATTATTAACTATAAAAGTATAAAATAATTTTAAATTGTTCGTATTATTATTAAACTTAATACATAATTTTAAATTCAAACTTCAAAAAATTTCAAGTTTATAAAATTATTATTTTTTCTGAATCACAAACAAAAAACAATTTATTTTTTCAAAAACTAGTATAGTGAACATAATATTAATATGTTTGTTCTGGCTACATTTTGTTATGTTTTCCTTATTATTTTGGAATATTATTAAGTAATGAATTTATATTTTTAAACCTATAAAATATTTTAAAATAATTAGATATTTATACCTATGACATAATATTTTATAAAATGATAATTATTTACACAGAACATAGAATGTTATTACAATTTAGAAATTATTTAAAATAATTAAAAATATAGTACCTATATAATATTTTTTTAGATTCTGAGTGAAGAGATTAATATATTGATTTTATAATGATATACTTTTCTTATATCTATCATTAATCTTTTGTGCATTAAAAATATTCTGATTTTTAATTTTAGCAGTAGTTAATGGTAGCAAATTGAATTTAGAAAAAATTCCAGAATTTGTCTTTATAAATATTGGGGGGAAAAAATTAAGGAAAAACGGAAATTTTTACGTAAAACCAATTTTAAACAAAATTGATTTTTATTTTAATTATAAATTTAAAAACGAATAATCATGTATTATATTTTCTATACCTAGAATAATTATCAAAATATTTTGATTCTTTTTAAGATATTATTAAAGATGTGATTTTTTAAATATTTATTATAATTATTAAATATTTATAATATTATAAATGTAATATTTTTTAGAAAAGAATAAATTAACTTACCGTGATATATACTAATAATAAAATAAATTACTTTAATAGCAATATCATGTTATATCATGGATTAACAGACCGTCGTACGTTTTTCGTGTACAATATGTATTACAATGATTTATCATTGAACTAAAATTTTACTTATCATCCATTACAGTCGACACTTACTGTATACACAGCACAAACAGTACCCACTTGCCTAACTTTTTAGCATTATTATTGTAATTATAATTTGTTATGAAATATTTTTCTTGGAATAATTTAATATATGTTTTTAGCAATTTCTGCAGGGATTATTTAGTTTTGAGATTTACAACCGGAATATTTTAATGTAGAACCGGAAAAAATAGGTCAGTGTTGATTATGAAATTTAAATTATTATGGAGAGCGTCAAATAGCTGATCATTATAGTGAACTTAACATTGTAATTTGTAAGTAGATATAGCTGTCAACAATTGAACAATCTAACAAATTTGTTTGATATTGTTAGACAGCTTTCATTTTTCAATGTTTGTGAAACTTTTTTTGGCACTAGAAAATCATGAATTTAGTTGTTACTTTAAGCCACTATAATAAATGAACACGAAGTATGGTTACGAAAAAATATTACATAAAGTTTTATTCAGTTGGAACGGATAAACAACATTAAGTTGTATAAATATAAAGTTAAGATTATTACGTATTTTTTTAATAACCATACTCATAAATCTAATGAACATTAGTTTCTCAGCTTTACGGTGATTAAAAACATATTTAAGAGTTAACACTGTTAAGAGCAACAATAATTAAAAATTATTAAAATGTTTAACAGTATTATGTATACAAAAAAAAAATTTTCTGTCTATCTTCAAAACATAATTGACAAATTTGATATTGAGGATTCAGTAAGAGGTCATTGTTTAACACTATACACTAGTATAACAGTAATCAAATAACTATTAGAGACAGTTAATATTTTTATTATTACCAATTACTCATGAAAATAAATTAATAACTATTCGTAATAGTATATTTATTTATTTAGATACGTAATTGAAAAAAGTTATAAAATAATACAATTACATTATTTTTGTAATGCCAAAATTAGTTAGTGCTTAAAACTTTTATTATAGTCTTGATGGTAATTTTATAATTGGTGACGTTTAAACAACATAATAATATGAAGTTTTAATTTGATAAAAAGTTAATATTATTGATTTTTGATATTTGTAGACCTGTGAATCATGATAGACTTTTAAATTTAAACCCATTTTAATTTATACCTACATCTACTTATGGAGCTACTAGTACCTTCTACTAATTATAGACTCATAGTTTATTTAACCCTTATAATTTTATTGGTTTGGGTTTGTTTTAAAAAAATATGTAATTTTTATTTAGGTTCTGGTTTTAGTCGATGAAAATATAAAATTTTGATTTCAATTAATACGGCTAATACGGGTTTCTATATCTTTTCTAATCCTTTCTATTAGAATTTTATTTTTATGAATTAAGTACTGCGTAAAAAAATTGACAATACTTGAATAACCTTTTTATTTAATAACAGATAATTTTAATTAAATATCTTCCAGAATTTAGATTACATATCAATATATCATAATAATATTATCACTTGAACTATAAAAATTACTATTTTATTTATGTGACTATTTATGTATGTTATCGCTCTACTTAATCTGATCTCGCCATTAAGTCTTAAACATTAAAAGAATTCAAAAAATTTTATTAGTATACGTGTATTTAAAAAACTAAATCATAATACATAAAGGTATTTAAAAAATACCTTCTTATTATGTAGTTAATAATAACTCAATAAATAGAAAAACTTAACGTTAGGATGCAGTGACGTAATTTTTTTTTTTGGGGGGAGGGGGGAGAGATAGTGTATCGTGTCATCACACGACCTTTTTTTTTAAATTATTTCATACGTATAAGTACTGCATAGGTAAAATTTTGTAGATTTGTGTTCATTTTAATTCATTGTAGCATAAAATTAAACGTAGAAAAAGTAGAAAAAGTACCTAATATAATTTATAATGTTCAATGTTTAAAATTTAGTATACTTTAATATTAATAAAACCTTTTGCCTCCTATTGACGTTGGCTCTTGACCATATTAACAAAAGGTATAATAAATATAATATTACGTTAAAAATAATATAATGTTGATACAACATAGAATACTAGGATATATATATATATTATTTTAATAAAATATGTTTAAGATAAGTTTAAATTGGGAATTTAGGATAGATATATTATTTCTTTAAGTAAATATTATTATAGCATTAAAGTAATACAATAATCTATTAATATAAATCTACCTTCTGTTTTATACATGACGTGTGGGCGATTTTGGAAAATTGTCAATTCAATCTCCATATTTCGTAGTAATCGAGAAAAATGAATAGTATATATTTACATTTTTGTACAATATGTTTATGTTATCCTACTATGGTTCTTGTTTCATGTTAATTAACAATCATTAATGACTCCACATTAATTAGTCCTTTTACCTTTGTGCTAGTCGTATCATTTTTTCTTTTGTGTAAATAACTTATTACTTATAAAAATGAAAATTATAATATAGAAAATTTTGATATTTTTATAATGGAATCAATAAGAATATTAACATCATTGAATAATTTTTCAAAAATAAATCGTCCTAATGAAGAAACCTAAATATGAGTATATTATACAAGAAAATATTAAGAACATATTACAATAAGAATCAACTATTAATTTAATATTGTATAACTCTATAATATCAAAATAGTTATATTAAATTTTTAATTTTTAATTTTATTAGAATAAAGAAATGTATAAATATATAATGTGAAAAATAAATATAAATAATATATTAAATTAAGTTGTGCATCGCATTGTTAGATATTCATGCATTATAATGAATCATTTCCATGTGTATATTACTATATTACTGCAGTATTTTTACTCTTAACATACATTTTTGAATAAAAAAAAAACATTTTTTATGTAAATTTGGAGGGACGACTAAGTCTTAATTACGCGACTGTCAAGATAAACTAGATGAGCAAATTATTTTACATTTGACAACCGATAAGGTGTACAATAAAAACAATATTAAAAAAAAATAAGATTAATTTAAATTTAAATTATCATTAATTATAATGTTTGGGTCTACATTTCTTCATAATAACCCACATATTATTTATTACAGTTATTCAACTATTGAACTATGTAACTATGTAAGTAATATCATTTGAATAATTCATAAAGCATATGGTTTTTTTTCTTATAATATTTACTAAATGTCTTAACACCAAATACCAATAATACCATAATCTGTAATGATTATTAATTTACCATAAATGTACATTTCCGTGGATGATGTTTTATTAATCACTGTATGTTAAATTTAATTTTAATAATAAACGTGAATTGTGAAGGACAATACACATTCTTGATTATTTATAGTGTACCGACTGAAATCTAAAAAACATAAAAGAAAAAGGTCTTCTTATATAAATTGAAAAAGAAAGTAAAAAATTTAATAATTATTACTACCTAAGTTGAATACAAATATAAAATTATTTATTTATGTCATTTAATATTAAAATTAATAATATATATTACTGTCGTCTGTCATGTACCTTAATAAGCTAAGTAAAACAAATATGATATACCATATATACGTATATATAAGCATTCTTCACATTTTTACAGTAATTTTAATAATAAATAGTTTTATTTAAATAAATAAGGTACTTGAATTACTATCAGTTGTATTTTAAAATGTATAATGATAATGATGATGATAATAATATTACTTTTAAAAATTTGATTGTTTTGGATTTTAAGACTTTAAGTGTATAGAAATAGAAATATTTATTACAATCTTAAGGCACTAGGACCTAGTGACTAGGTCATTAAATAGATGACATAGGTAATAATTAATAATGTAATATAAATTATATATTAAGTCTTACAATACTTAAATATAACTTGAATTATTAAGAAAAAACACCATATGGCATACACGTATGTATAATAATCACGTTGAATACCTAGTAACTATAGTATTTATAAATTTGTAGTAATTTATATTTTATTCATTTTGTGTTTTTACATAAATAAACAAATATGCATAGACGCTTAATGTATACACTATACATTCTTGGATATAAGCCATAGTTTAAAATTAAAATAGAACATTAATTAAATCTAAAATTGTTGACAAAATATATTTTTAATTTCAATATAACAAATGACATATAAATTAATGTGAAATATCTACTTTAAATTGATACCTATTTTAAATGTTAATTATAAAAATTCATTAAAATTTAGTTAAATTTTAATTATTATTTTATTCCAGTAAATTTTAAATTGTCTAATATTATTAAAGTGTTTGTAAAGCTCGAAAATAGTTTTAAATAGATTAGCTGACAGCTAAATATATACAAATAGTGCACGCTTGTAACAACAACATTTAAATTGTAAAACATAATAAAAAACTTAAAATTACTGCTTAATTTTAAATGGCTATAGTAGCTTTTAGTATAATACTTTGAAAGTTAAAACAACTAATGGCCATATTATTATTAAAAAATATTGTGTGGACTACAGACTTGTAATAATTTATAATTAATGGTTAGTGAAATTATATTATATTATTTAAGTAGAATGAATAATGATGAGTATAATGAGTGATGACAATATGACATAATGATAAAATGACAAAGAATATGGGTGCTCTAGTCGAAATATCTACCAAAAGCTGCGCGTGGTGATTTGTTTCATAAGTATACTCATTTCGTATTACCCATGGGCCATTTTACATTATTGGTTGATAAGTAAAGATCTATATTTTTTTGATTGAACAAACGTTAATTATTATTTATTATTATAAGGTATCAGCAGCTGTCTGCTTGCTTATGGTTATTAGTGATTCATGCCTAGTGGACGTTGGTTATTTACATTATTACACAGTTAAACTCAATTTCCAAGCCATTATAATTTATAAGTAGGTACTAGGTAGTAACAATATAAAATAACATTTTTTTATACAAATGTTGAATTAATAATTAATTGCCTAGTTTAATCAATTATAAATTATAAATTTTCGTGAAATTTTCGAGATTTTCAGTGCTTTATTTGAACTACTAATGAGAAACCTTGTATTTATTTTTTAAATTCAATTGAAAATTGTATGAAATTTTAATTACAAAATAATTTGCAAATTTTTGTGATTATGATCAATTTATTTGAACTTAAACACTTACAAAAATATCGTGACTATGTTTATAATACTCTTTTATATATATAGGTATGGTACAAATAATTTATATTCTTCATAAATTGTTCTTCTAGTTTGAAATATTCAAGCTTTTTTACTCAAAAACAAATATTGCATCATACATAAATAAATAAAAGTAGTTTGAACAAGTGAATACCGCTCTATTATATTATACAGCAGGTATCAAGTAGATAATGAACGAGTTAAATTTTTATCATTGTTATTGTTGTAAACGAAAAACAATTCTGATTTGAGAACGATTAGAATATTACTAGATTTAAGATATTACTTATTTATATTATGAAATTATTCACACTGCTGAACGGTAAAGTGGTATTAACTCAAAATTAATAATATTATAATATGGTATAAATATAATAAAATAAATATATAATATATATATAATTATAATAATTAAATATTAATAATAAAGTAAATGCAAAGATTTTAGTAAAATTTAATCAAATTTTCGCAATATCTACTAATAGTAAATTAAATTACTTTAATAGCAATATAAAAAACACAGGTAAATCATAAAATATAGGTACTTAGTGATAATGGCTGACAGTCGACAGACCATCTTCGCTCAAAATCTTTTTCGTGTACAATAATACATAATTGAATTTAAATTTAACACACCCATTACTGTGACCCACTCGACAATCTCAGTACATAGTGATACCATAGATTAAATATACTAAGTATATTTAATCTATGGTAGTACCAACTTGTCCACTTTTTATTTTTTAATAATACCATAGATCCTACAAATTTTTGCAAACAACTTCGAAAAAACTGTTGTTTGCATTATACTCGTATATTACTGTCATTAATTTGTATCTGAAATTAATTTTGTCAATGCATATGTTTTATAAGTATTTATAGTTTAATTTTCGACGACATTTTGTATTTATACAAATCATAATTTTTTTTTTCTAACGATAGTTACTTTATTTTAATTATAGTTAAATCTGTTCATCATATGTTCTTATTATTTTCTATACACAAAATTGAATACTATTTTCTGAATATTTATACTAACTTTAAGCTACTTATACTGAGTTATACCTTGTGTTTATTCACACAGTTAAGTCCAAAATAATATATAGGTAATAACATTTATAACGTCATTGAAAACTGTTATACATTTAAACAATAATCAGTAAGTACAATTATATTTTTGTATAATTGTGTGTTTCACTTTGAATAAAAATTAAAATAACAAAGATACTTTAGGTAAGTATTACCAGAATAATTACATATATTGTGAGACTATATACAGTGATATGATGGTATATACGAAGCAAATTCAAGGACATAAACATCTAAGGCGGTAGAAAAGCAAAAAAATTTATCACGTCTATATAAAGTTAAAGTAAGCCATATATTATTGGTATGTAATAAGTGTTACTTATAATATAAAAACCTATAATTATTATTTATTTGATGTATGTTCCTATATAAAGCTTAACTGTAAAATTATTTTTAAAAAATACATAGTATACAAAAAAAAAAAAATTAAAAAAACACATTTTTATATGCATTCAATTATTATTAGAGGTGCACATAAGTGCAAAGAAAGTTTTGTTTTAAAAATTGTGCATAGGTATATATTTTAATTTATACAAAAATTTTTTTCTTAGCATTAGATGATATTTTGGACTCTGGGTAAAATTATAAATACTGAAATTTTATTTAATGGTTCCAAATAGATTTCTCTTGCAGGAGTTAATAAATATGGAAAATAAATAGTCATATAACATATTTTATTTATAATAATTACATTGTTTTAATTTATTTTTTAGCATCTGAGGTTTAAATTTTATCGAAATTCGTCAAAACATCAAGAAATATTAATTGTATGGAATTGAAACTTTTCGAAAATACGTACCTATATATTTTTTTTTATACATAATGGAATTTTTAAAATATTTAAACTTATTTTAATCGAGTATAGAGGACCTAATTTATAAAAATGGGACTTCGAAACAAAACTTATTTGAAGACTCTTAACTTGTATACTTTATTAATAATTTAAATCTAATGTAGCTCTAAAATTATTTTTAACATTTTTCTTATAAGATCATTATGCACACATTTATCATGTCAATGTGGCAGCGTGTATATTGTAGGTTTACTCCTTTTAGTATGTAAAAATTGTGATTATGTATTTTAATTTCAATAAGAACATATTATTTAAGATTTTGTAATACATCAAGCTCTTTGAATAATATTTTTATCAATTTTGTACTCAATCGCATGTTTTATTCTAATTTATTTATATAAATTTTAAATTCGTGTATTACAAAAAAAAAAAAAAATAATAAAATATAACTATTATGCATTTTATTTGTATAAATCGTATATATTTGAATTACTCCAAATGTAAGTACTGTAAGGACGCGTACTGCACTAAACTACAGTAATTCTACAGGAACAAAATTAAAATATTCCATTTTCCAAAATATAAAAACAAAAAGGAAAAATCGATTCAGAATTAAAGGTAGGTAATATAAGTGCTCGGTGGATACCAAAAATTCACACACTTACATGTACTGTGAAATAATTATTAATGTGTAAAATATAAATATACCTAGACTTTTTTATACAATATACGTATACCTACTAATTTATTTTCATTATAAATTAATATAATCAAACTAATATATTATTATTTCAAGTAACATGCAGATGTTATTAGAGAATTATTTAAGTCTTATTAACATTCATTTATTTCCATATCGATTCAGGCCCTCTAAAAATAAATTAGGTCAAGTGGTATCGCTAAGACAGCCCTATCAAACTTAAGACTAATTCCATTCTGCTCAAAGTGCGAATTCTATCTATCACATTTAATACGAGTAGGAAATCTGAATATAAAATATTTAATATTCATACAAATAATTGATTATCTTATTATGTATATATTATTAAATAATCATTGTACACAATACAATTTATATTATTTAAACGTACCTAATATATTACGTAACTAACCCATATATTAACAAATTACTTTTGTTTGAATTCTAGACTCTAGTCTCTAGTATAATATGATATATATTGGTCTGTTAAAAATTTGTTTAATAAGCCAAGTTTTTACGAACCTCAAAAAAAGTTGAAATTACATCTTTGGAATCATGTATTAATGTCGTGTTCGGAATGTTTTCTGAGTTTGATAATACTTTAATATCAACAATTAAGTTATAAAGCATTTTTTAAAATACCATGAAATAAATAATAGTGTTGGTCGATGGGGCATTACAGATAGTAATAGATACATATTATTATATAATACCTTGATCATGTTTATGATAATGCCTAGCCGTGTTGATGTTAAACTGCTAATAGAAATGAATGTTTGGCATGAATCTAATTTAGCTAGCCATCTGAATATCTAATAATTAACAAATTAGCTTTACCACAGAACAAGTTTTGTAACTTTATCTACATTAGATGATAATATTTTCCCGCCATTTAGACAATCCATGGTTATTATCTATAGTAGATAATACTATAACCTAACTTTTTGAATACTATCACGGGTACGTATCAAACACGACTGAATTCTCTATCAATTTGTGTTGTCTTCACTTTCCGGCACTCTGTAATCCGTATTCTATATTACCTATATTAATTAGTAGTCTCCACTCTCCATCAAATCACGTTTTTCGGCTGCCGCATTCGATTTGGAAATTATCTTTTAACTTGTTCATTGTATTGTATAGATCGTGATTCGTTTAATACAGATATGGCTAACAGTAAAAGTGCTGAAACCGCCGATATATTCCCAGAATTGGACGTTGATCAGTTGGAAGTAAATGTAATCGAGAGTTTGTGTTTAAATTGTGGAAATAATGTGAGTATACTACTCGATTTATTCGGCTTTGTACATTTTAAATAAATATTCATTTGCACATATTGTTCGTGTTTCGTGTATTTGTTCAATTTATTCAAGTATTGTAGCTAGTGTAATTTTTGATTACAATAGTTAAATAAAAGTAGGGTTGTCATACTTCCCTGTTGAGTCAGGACTGAATCAGTTTTGAAACTAGCATCTAGGTGTTTAGGATCAGAAAATTTTCCTAGAATTAAACCTTAATAATTTGTAATAATGTTTTGTATTTTACTTAATATTTCTAGTAATAAAACAATATTATTTTTATATTTTTTAAATTAATTAGATGTTTACTTAATTGATGAATCTTATCGTTTATACAATTATTTGTCCAATTTGGTAACAAATTATTTGCTAATAATAATATTTAATATTTTCATTGATTATCTGGTCTCTCGCGACAACTTTTGCTATCAATAATTGATAATTTTGTTGTTTGCTCATTCCGATTTGTAATGACCATAGAAAAGTGCCAAGATTTTACCCATAAAAATCATATCAATAGTATTTTTCCTAGATTACTAAATTAAGTAAAAAAAAAAAAAAAATATTGTAACAAAAAACATGAACTCTAATGAATATTTTTAGTTATTTATTTATATAAATTATTTTTTTAATTAAGTATATTATTGTTTTTATTTTTATTAAGTGGTATCATGGCACTAACACTTTTAATGGTCATTCAATACTAAAAGTATGACATAGTATAATATACAGTGTATACTCTACAGTTTAATTACAGGGTCAGTACAAGCGTAGGCAACTGGTACACTTGTATAGGACCCCGCAGAAGCCAAGCTCACTCCAAAAAAACAAATTATTAGTGATTAAATTTTATAATTTAGAAAAGATAACATTATTAATAATAATATTATGTCTTACAAACTATAGTTGAAATAATAGTTTAGTAATATCTTAGTGAACAGTGCCAATTTACTATATTTATATTAATACTGGTTATTAACATAATGACATGTTAAAACTTTTTAAATTATGTAACATTTATTATAAATAATTATGGGTATTTTCATTTTATCAGTTGTAGGATGAACCAAAGTGTATAATTAGACTATATTGAATGTCGTCATACCGATAATATTATTTTAGGATCTCAGTATCTCGCATGTGTTCTTCTAATTCTTCTAAAATATATATTATTATATACATTTATTTATATTTTTTGAACTAAGAAGTAAAAAACATATATTAAACAATAATTGTATGTATTATTTATTATTTATTATTTCAATTTAAATTATTTTGTATGGAGCCCTCCAATTTGTAATGTCAACCCTGGTCTATAGTCTAGTGAAAATTTAGTAGGGGTCAAATCAGCCATTTGAAGTTGCCACCTTATTTTTAAAATTTACTGAAAATTTATATCAATAATTGTGATAAAAATGAAATAATTTAAAATTAATTGGTACTTACAATTATTTCAATTTAATTGATGTTATTAAATTTGGTACTTTTTCATTATTTCTATTACCATTTTTGTTCTCTTTAAAAAAAAATAATAAAAAATGTCTCATTACTTTGGAAATATATATCTCAAAATATCCATAGTTGTAATAATATTCATCCACATAATTTCAATAAAAAAACACTGTAAGTAGTAATGTTAACGTTATTATAAAAATCTTAGACAAAATAAAATTACATTATAAATATTTATTAATGCTGTACCTAAGGTAAACATTATTCTTTTGGTATTAACAATTTAGTTTATAAATAAAATATATAATTTCTTTTTAAATATTTATTTGTTCGTTGTCCATTTAAACCAAATCTTGTAGTATATCAGAGAATTCCTCTAATTAGGTTTCATGTTATACTTGATTATAAGCATACATTTTAAGCAATATTTATATTTAAATTATAAATAACTACTTTGTAAACAAAAAATATTTATTTACAAATTTGTTATATAGAAATTTTGATTAATAATTTACTAAGGTCTCATTTTTTTTTTTTTTTTTACTATTCATAAAATTATCTTATAAAAATTTAACTTAGGTTTAGATAAGGATATTATAGAATTCAATTTACTAATTACTCCACTTTATATTATCTAATTTATAATTTTTTTAAATTAGGGCACCACACGACTCTTGTTGACACGCATTCCATTCTACAAAGAACTGGTGATATCATCGTTTGATTGTCCACACTGTCATTTTAAAAATAACCAGTTGGACCCAGCAATCGAAATTAAGCCACAAGGTGTTCGAATGTCTTTAAAGATTGAAAACAAGGAAGATTTGGATAGATATGTTATAACAACAGACTACACAAGTATACAAGTGTTAGATTTAGACTTTGAAATACCACCAATGTCACAACGGTCACAAGTAACTACTGTTGAAGGTATACTTACTAAGACGATTACAAATTTAAGTGAACAAAAAAAAGTTATTGATCTAACACACCCTGAATTAGCGTCAAAGATGGAAGTTGTAATTAATGGACTGATTGGTATCAAAAATCTAACCAAACCCATTCCAATGATGGTAATTATTTTTATTATTAATATTATTTTAAATTAACTGTGAATTAATTATTGTAGGTTTTTGAAGATGCAACTGGCAATATATTTGTTTCAAATCCTGTTGCACCTTTAGTTGATCCTAGAATGCAAACAGAAATGTTTACTCGTGACAGTGCCCAAGATGAAATGATAGGATTAGCAGCAGAAAACAACGCAGAGTCAATTATCAAACCATTAGGCACTTTTAATGAATCATCTGTTAATAATACGTGTGATGAAATCGTTCAATTTAGTAACCCGTGTCCAAATTGTCAATCAATTTGTGAAACTAATATGAAAGTGACAGGTATTTATTTGATTGTACAGCAATCGATATGACAAAAATTATTCTAATTATTTGACTTTGTGGATATTTATAGATATTCCATACTTCAAACAAGTAGTAATCATGGCTACTACATGCGAAGAATGTGGTTATCGTACTAACGAGGTTAAACCAGGTGGTGGAGTTGAAAAGCAAGGTATAAAAATTACTGTTGAAGTATCGTCTCCAGAAGATTTAAACAGAGATATATTGAAGGTAATTAATTATTAATTTTGTCAGTAAAAACTCAACAAAGTTTATTAAATAATATTTATCCTCATAAATATTAATTTTTTTAAGTATTCTATGTACATAATAACAGATATATTTTAATAATATGTACATATTAATATCTCAAATTTTTTATATACATATATTAAAATAATGCTATTTTTCAGTCCGAAACATGTTGTCTTAGTATTCCACAATTGGATTTTGAAGCTGGTGCACTTTCACTAAGTGGTCGATTTACTACTATTGAAGGTCTCATAACATCATTATATGAACAATTGAAAGATACTGCTACAGCATTTTATTCTGGCGACAGTCAATCTGAAGGCGTTGTTGCCAAAACAAAGATTTTTTTAGAAAAATTAAATAACATAAAAACTTGTAAAATGCCAGTAGATATTATACTCACTGATCCAGCTGGAAATAGTTATGTCCAGGTAACTATTTTTAACTAAATAATATATAACTATTAACAATTGTATTAAATCCATACTTTGTTCCTTATTATACCATTAATGCCTTTTTATATAATTTATTATTATTATTTATAATAATATTTTTAAATAGTTTTATGAAACTTTCTTTTTATGTATTTTATTAAATATACATACAAAGGATAAAAATATCAAAAGGTTTACTTTTTCTATAGTAAATGATACTATTATAGTTTAGGGTTAGAGTGAATTATTCAGCCAATAAAAACTAACCATGTCTTAGCGATGGTGCAATCTTACTCTTAAAATATCAATGAGTGTCGATTAATAGTCAATGTTTTAACATTTGGCTTTTACCTAGCAGGCTAATAGAGTTTACTAGCTCAGTTTGCATTTGATATGAAAGTGATTCACTTTAATTCTGAATAGAATATAGTTTGTGGATTTTAAAATTATTATTTAATTACCAAATTATATTATAAGTAAAATTAATAAACTTGAAAATCTTGCCAAGTTTTTTAATCATTTAATATTTAACAGAATAGTGTTAATAATTTTTAATTATTTTCAGAGCTTAACACCTCCAGATTTGGATCCAAAACTTAAAATCACTCGGTTTGATAGAACTGATGAACAGAATGAAGAGCTAGGATTAAACGATATGAAAGTAGATAGTTATGAATAAATATAAATATTCAAAATAATATTTGATTAAATAAATACAATTAAGTTTTATTATAGTGAAAATGTATACAGTAAAAATATGTTTAATTTTTTTTGTTATGCAATTTCATTTTTTATTACTGTGAAAGTTCAATTTTTTCTCAGTTGTAAGTTTTTTTTAGTTATGTATTCATATTTTTAATTCCTACACAGTACAATTTATTTGAATTTAATTACAAATTTGTTTCACTTTTATATTGATTAATATGTTATTTTAATTGATCTTTTATTCTTATTTCCAAGTGATTATACAATCTTAAATAATTTGTTTGATTTAGCTAATTATAATATTATACAATATACAACATATAAAAATTATAATTTCAGTATAATTTAATAAAATAAACTAAGAATTGAATCATAATATTACTTATGTTAGTAGTATAATTTAGAGCTTTTGTTAATCATTATTATTATTATTATTTATTTATTAATTCATAATCAAGTATGCAATTTTTACGTATTATTAGTAATAAAAATAATTTAAAAAACATTATTTAATAACAAAACATACATTAATATAATATATAAATAATTTTAATTACTTAAATTAATTATATATTATATAAAATTAAGATAAATATTAATTACTTTATAATCATGAATTGTATTTGTATCAGGACAATTAAGTAATATTCCATTGGGAAAAAGATAATCTCATCAAGTAAACTTTTAGGTCCTTTGACCCATATTCTATTTTTATAATTACAATAAATTAGTTGAGTATCATGAAGATAGAATAGTAAAAACAAAACTACCTGTTTCAATGCTAATAATTTTTATTTGTATACAGTATACAATTATTAATCATCAATTATAAATTTTCACCATGCTTATTATTCCAAAAATCTAAATTTATTTAAATTATCCTCACAGTATTAAGTTCAATCTGAGACTTCACACTATTATAAATTGATATACATTAAAAGGTTTATAGAAATATAAATACTGTAGTTTTGATAAATTATCATATAGTACTACAAGATTACTAAAAATAAAAAAACAGTAACCACATAAAAAATAGAAATTATTTATTATCATTACACTTGATTTAATTGAAGAATAATGCAGATAGAAATAATTGTTGATGATAAATTTATACATTTTTGTTGGAATATATATTATCAAAAGATTCAAATACATTATTAAAACAACAATTCAATAATATAGATTAGGTAATAATATGCCAAATGCCTAACTGGATTATCAATACTATTATTTATACAGAAAATCTGTATTTAAAAAAACTTTTATTTAACTTAAATCTATGTAATGAAAATTTTACAACTATAAAATTTCATTTAATACTATTTTTACTTAACAAATTTATTTTGTTATTTTTTACCACTTATAAAAATCTTTTATATTGTTACAAGTTTATAAAGTACACACTTGTCAATCATACCTCGTTAAATTTTATTGCCTTAGATTATTATTATTAATGTTATATATAAAAAATGATTACTATTAAAAAAAATCAACTGTTACCAGTTTGCAAAACAAAAGGTATAATTATTATAAACATACATAACATGAATTTTTAAAAGTGTATGAAGATGTTGCTTAATATCCAATAGATAATGAAGAGGACACAGATTAATCTCCTTTCTCTAGTCTAAACACATAGTTATAGCTGCATTTAACACTATTGTCATAGATAGTAAGCCAAAATAAGAGCTAAATGATATCCTTAATTATTTAAATTACTGCAATCCCTTTTGTTGTAAGAACAAAAATGGTACAAAAGCTCTTCAGCAAGCTATCTGGAATTTCTTCAATTTCAAAGAATTAAATCAATTCATAATTTAAATGCATTTTTTTATTTAATAATATTATATATTATTTTTTGCACACATTTCATGCACTAAAAATCAATTTTTTTAATGGAAAAAAATATGATTTAAATAATAATATTAAAAATTTTTTTCAAAGTAACTTCAATTTTGTCAAATAAAGGTTCCAATGTAATATAAGTATTGTGCTTTATAGATACCTCATATATAAATGAAATATTATCTTCCAACCATTGTTTTTTTTTTTTTTTTTTTTTGTATAAATTATTTAAAACAAAATTTAAAACATCATCGACTTAAGTGCAACAAGTTGTGTTACATAGAATAATAATATGATTCCATTTTTTAACAAATTTATAAGTATTTTATATCTACAGAATACTATAATAGTTAATAGCCATATGGTGGTAGTCAATGTTTTTGTTTATCACTTTATCAGTTTAAACTTTAAATTTACTATCATATTGTTATTTTATAAAGGCACACATAATCTACCTATATTAAATATTAATATTTAATAATATATTTGTGGATTTGTGGCTAAATTCAAATACTTAAATATAATATAAGTACTAAATTATTTAGTAAAAATATCGACCATTCTCCGGTGGCAGTTGACCACTGATTGCATAGCAATATATATATATATAATACATATACTAACATATTACGTAATACGCAGGGAATTAAACTTGTGTATAATAAAGTATTTACTAAAAATATCTGTCTATAAAAATATTTTTTATACGATGTTTACACGTAAGGTTATTTTGTATCGGACCGATGGATATAACATGACACCAGCTCACTGTGCGAATGCACAGTACCTACCCACAGTGGCCCAGTCCGTCCCAGGTTATGTACATTTGTCACACGTAATTAACAATTTTAATGTATATTTAATACATTTATGTCTTATGATAATAAAATATATTAAATTACAAGCATTTTAATTTGTATTATTTTTATAATGATAAGAAATGATAACAATAAGTAATGTAAACATTGAACAACACGCGACTAAACACGGTTGATTTCCAAATGTTATGCTAATTAGCTATATAGTATTGTGTATATATATATAAATATATCTGTATTCATACTATACAATGACATAGAATACAATTATTGATTGATTTTTATGATACATAGATGTATAAAAATTAAAAATTTATATACTCTCGACCTCACAAAACAAATAAAAAATCTATGCGAATTCTACAAAAATTACTTATCAATTATTAATTTTTAGTACTTTTATACTAATAAAGAATAATGGAGATGTATCAGGATATGTCATAACAAATAGTTAGTTAAATTTTTAAAATTATGTATTCATAAGATTTTACAATTAAATTTGCATATTAAAAATAATTAGCACTTTTTATCTTTATCGTATTGATTAAACAGTTCATGATACATACTGCTTTTAATTTTAATTGTCACAAAATGCATACTCAAATATCTTATGTTTAACAGAAAATTTAGTTTTTGTTTTCATTATAAGTATATCAAGGTAAAATATATTTTAAGTCTTGAAACTGTATATTAGAATATTGGCAAATTCTCAAAATATTAATTTATTTTATTTTTGTCACAAAATAGTATGTAAGAAATTTGTGAATTACATTAACATACAACATAAAGGCTATTAGTATTTACTAAGCAATATTACGGGTTACTTGACTTGGACATAGATCTGAAAGATCTGTTCATCTACCTCTGGCTTTAAACAAAAAGTTTACTGAATAACATTAACATATCTAATGATCATTTAAAATTCCTACTGTAAAAACTTGTCTATATTGTTTACATTTGAATGACATTCAGTAATAGACAACGGTACCTAATTAAAGTAATTTTTTCTTCTATGTGTTAGTAAATTCATGATATTTCAGTCAAAAATAAAAAATAATTACTCTAAAAAATGAAAAAAGTTGTATATAGTAACATTTAAAATTATCACTTATCAGACATACATTAAAAAACTAAGAATTCATTGCTAAAAATTGGTTGTTATTTAAATAAGTCAATAAAAACTGTATTATATCAAAGAAGTCCAATTTTAGTACAGTCACTTGATCAAAGAGTACATACTTTATACTGTTAATTTTCCATATACAAATCATTAAAATTATATATTTTGTATTTACTGAATTATCTAAAAAGTACAAAGTTTGAGTTTTTATGTCTTTTAAATGTTATTATAAACAGTTTTTGCAATAGTTATTTTTTGTTTTTGGGTTAATTGTATGTTGTCTTAGTACGACACACATAAAACAACAAAATTTTATTTAGCAACATAAATTTTGTGTTGCTAACTTTAATATAACGACATTAAATGCAGATACTTCAAAATTAAAATATAAACAGGTAAGGTCGACAATTTTCCCTATATAGTATATTTAATAAAAAAAGTTTATAATGGTTTAATTTGCTCTAATGTTACAACACACTAACAGCATTACAGAACCCAATATTTGTTATCATGTATTATGTTTGTAAGACAAAGAAAAAACATGCGTGTATGGCAATCTCATATTTATTATACACATATATTATTGGAAATAAAAAGTACAGTTATAATTTTATTCATGTACAAATTAGACTTTGTTAATAAATCATAGAGCTAAATAATAATATATATGTGTATATTTTAAAGTTTCAGTACTTTTTAAAAGTGTGAAGTATGTATAATAAGTGACAATCAAGTTTATTAATATACATGCTAATATTTTACATTGATACTTCATTTATTGGATAACTAAATGTATTTCATAAAAAGAAACAAAATTGTATGAAATAACCAAAAATTAAAAATAAATGAGAGATTCAATTATTTGAAATAATATGTAAAATAAACTAAATTAAACTGATGAGCATGAACAATGTTTAGAGATTGTATAACAAAACTTATACAGATTGTAAAATATTCAACTGTAATTAGTAGAATAACAAAAAATAAATATATAGATATTAGATTAATGTTAATTCTAATTTTGTTTGTGATAAAATGTTTAAAATAAATATAATTTTAAAAGAAAACAAAATAAAATTATTTAATAATAATAATAAAAACACATGCGCCAAAATATTTTGAAAGACAATCACAAAAGGTAATAGTACAACATTGGTGTTCTTAACATTATTTGTAGCATACACAGGATTAATTAGAAGTGTTAAAAAGAATTTCATTTTAATTAATTCTGTGCTTAATTTATTTTAATTTAATATTTTCTTCAATTTTATTAGTGTTATAAGAACTTGTGTAAATAAATATACTTTAATAATTTAATTGTTATTGAAATTTTTGGATTTTTGTAAAAGATTAAAAGCACACTTCTCCCTGTATAAGCCACTGAACATTTTTAAATAAAACATTAATTAAGAGTAATAATAACATTTATTATTTTAATTATCTCAAGAGTACACAATAATAATGAATGAACAACAAAACAAATTTTGTAACCAGTCAATTTTGATAAATGCATAATTTATCATATATATATATATATGTGTGTGTGTATTTATACAATATATATAATATATTATTTTTATAAAATAATTGAATACTGCTTATAAAATAAAATATATATATATATATATATATATATATTAAAATATAGAATAATATGGTATGGACTTTTATAAAAATTATAAAATATTTCCATCTGTTTACAAATTACATAGAGTAAAAAAAGTGTATAAATGATAATGAATACAATATTTTTATAAATATAATTCACTCCATGGTATTGCATACTTATTTTCTATACAATATTTTTACAATTATTTAAAATAATTTAAAATGCAGTCATAATATGACACTATTTAAATACACATATTTGTAGATTTCTGATTGTGTTCTCTTGAGAGCTTATAATTACCTATTAATTAAAAATTGATTTTTTTTTTTTTTTCATGAAAACACAAAATTAATAAAAAGAATGTTTGATTTTAGTTAAAAAATATTTTTAATGTATAATATAGTATTAAATTCGTGAATCTATGCAATAGGGGTGTCAATAATTTACTTTTAATTTGTATAAATCACATAATAATAATAATAATAATAATAATAATAATAATAATTCCATTATAATCAAATATAAATAATCAATTATTGACAAAGGCATAGATATTTGTTACTAAATTCTATATTAAAATACTTATCATAAAAATGGACAGAGAAACATAAAAAATAAAAAAATTGATGTGAATAAGTTTTAATATTTCATCCATAACTTGAACTTCAAGATTAGACCAGTATGATTTGATATGTTTATATAAACATATTCAACAGAAGTGCATTAATACACATTAAAAAAATAATAATAAAAAAATAGTTTAGACAGTTTAATTAAATTAAATTGTTTTGTCCTTGATTAGTCCACTGTAAATACATATTATGCCAGGATAATAAGTACTTTGACATAAATATTTTTTTTTAAATGTAGTTAACCTATATTAAACATTAAGTGTTATTAAGTTATATTCTAAAAAATCGTAATGAATAAATTTTAATTGTATGATATAGATAGGTAATATATCTTTAAAAGTTTTCAGTTTATGTTTATGTTTAAAAAAAACAGAATTAAACGGCTAAAAAAGTATTTTAGAGAAGTTTAAAGATAAAAAAAAAAAAAAATAATAATAAAAACAGTTCTAAATTATGTTACCTAAATTAGGTAAATATTATAATTTTATCTTTGTATCTAGTACGGTTGTTACATTATGATTATTATTAATTTTGCTTAACATGGTAGATTTGAATAATTACCATTGGCACAAATAAATTGTACTTAAAAATTGATGCTATAAAACATTGTCGCTACTGATGTGTTGAGATTGTACTGCAATAGCTGCAGCTGCAGCATTTGCCATATGATTAATGTTGCAAATAACTGGGTAAACATTTTCCATTTTACTAAGTTTTTCAAAAAATGGAATTAAATGCAACAGTTCTTTATCAGTCATATCATCAAACCATGAATTAACAGGAACCTAAAAAAAATAATTTAGGAAATCAAATATTAAGTTAATATTATTTTAAATAAAATATTATGTTACATAAATAGATAAACTTACAGCATTATCTGGATGAAAAATGTATGATGCAGGTGAATTATCAATGATCACAACTTTATGTAATGCACGACCCAATTTATTTAAGTCTTTCACATAATTTCCTCTATAAAATACACATGATTCACGGAATAAACGTGCTCTAAATACACCCCATTTATCTAGTAAATCGGCAACTGGATCAGCATACTAAAAAAATAGACAAAATTATTATAAAAATATTATTCCTTAGTTAACTGTTAAGCTATATTATGCATTGGTGCCTAATGAAGTTAATAGATTGACTAGAATATATTCCAACTAAACATAAAACATTAATACATTAATTGTTCCGGTCAGAATCTAAGAACAATTAAATGGTATATTTAACATACTAAGGATTAACTACATTCATTAAAATTGTAATAAAATATTTCGATTAGACATAATATAACATAAAGACTTGTTTTAAATCAGTAATTATATTAATAACTAAATAATAAATATACCTTGGCAAGACTTGCAGTAAATAATACACACTCATAGAGTTCACCCATACGTTGAAGAAATTCATCCACATGCGGTCTCTTTAAAACATAGACTTGATGAACTGTACCATCTATTTCAACAGGTACTACGAAATCTGCATTATTAATTGCCTATTAAAGTTTAAACAAATAAATAAGTTTATAATAGTTAATATATTAAATTAATATTGTAAAAGTTTTTCATGTTTTATTAGTTTAATATTTATATAATACATTTTCTACATACCTTAAAAGAACTATGGACAAGCGTTTCATCAAGATCAATAACCATACATTTTTTATGCATGTCTTGATGTCTTATTGCAGGAAGTAAGTATGATGACTGTGAAAGATCAGGGCTATGAGGAGGAGTAAAACTTCTATCAGACTTAGTATTTACTCCACGTACATTACTGCTTGGGGCAAAACTAGAATTTGGTCTTGTTCTTGATTTCCCAAAACAGCAAAGTAATGTTCGCCATAGACCTCGTTCATTTTTCAACCGAACATGATCAGCTAAAAAATAAAATAATAAATAAATTTATAAGTATATGTACAAATATATACATGATAAAAATATTCCTTCTAAATAACGATAAGTGAGGACTTGAAAATTTTATTGACTTTTTATTTAAATTTTAACTTTAGTTATAAATCTTGAGTATACTAAAGATAACAAATATTCTTGATAAAAAAAAAAAAATAATAATAATTAATAGATAACATAAAATAACTAATTATCAATTAATTATACTTATATTATATGTACCTATATATTTTATAAAAATAAACCACCAAACGTTAATACATAGTACAAATTGTTAAGGTTATTAAAATAATTGTTTTTAAATTTACTACCTAATAGACATTTTTCCATACCTAGAAGGTCAGATTGTATAATTGTTCATTAGTAGTACACTAGTACAGTATTCAAACAAAGATTGTTAGAAAACAATAATTAAATTAAATTCAAGTAAAACTGAATATTTCTTAACACACAATATTGTATTAGGTATACATAGAGTTTAATAAATTAGGTCATACATAATTTTAATAGGTATATGTACATTATAAATCAATGCTGAATTATAATTTAAACTTATTTTTAAATGAATTTGGATCATCAAAATATTTTAAAGAAATACAATTGCCAAATACCTACATAATATTAAGTATAAAAATTTAATTTAATTTAAAAAAGCAAAATATGCATTGATTTGTCATATGTCTAACTGATATTGCAATCAATTAAACAATTAAAGTAATAGACTAGTATTTAATTAAATTAAAATAACAAGATTTGTAAGTCTAAATTACCAAGGATCTGACAATTTATTATGTATACCTACTGTTTATATATAGATTTGAACTACAATATATTATGATATCACTCATTAAATTATTATAGGCTAATGTAAATAAGGATACATAAATATTAATTCAATAGATATTATTATGTATTATTAGTTAACTAAATTTAAATAATAAATTATTAAAACTCTACCACAAGTTGTAAAAATACATTTTTTCTTCATTATTTAGGTACACATTCTACACGTTAGTTAAAAAATAACATAAAAACTTGTTGTTATTATTTTTATGGTAAAATTTTTATTAATCACCCATAAATAAAATTATATTTAATCATGCATAGTATATTGATTAAATGAAATAATGAATAAAGCTAGAATTGCTTAGTACACATATTATATTAAACAAAACAACATTCAATTATTCCAAATTAAATAAACATAAAAAATAATAATATTGGTACCTATAATACAAACTCCATAATTCAAATTTATAATGTCAAAAATATTATAGTTTAATTCATGAAATCATAGAAGATAATAAATATTAGCAGCAAAAAAAAAAAAAAATATGATGTAAATAATAATAAAGAAATAAATATATTGTGTGTGTACCTTTATATTTTATATAACGTTTTAAATGTAGTGAGTTTCCTTTAGAAAAATATAAGAAGTTAGGTATTAATTTGAAATTAATTGATTATAAAATACGTAACTAAAACCTCTAAACATAATTTCATTTTGAAAACTTATTTTAATTTTTTGGTGTAATAATCATTTATTCATTAAAAATTAAAGCTTTTAAAATGTATAACAATAAAATATTTATAAAACATAATCAACACAAGTTTTAAATGATATCTATACCTACTTATTTTGGATAAATAAATCTGATTTATTATTTTTATTTAAAAATACAATTTAATTTAAAAAAATATATAGGTATGATATAAGAAACCTAATTAACTGGATAACGACCTACTTAACATGTGCTTAACTTAAAATTTGAAATTAAGTTTCAATATCTAAAAACAAACAATATTTATGCAAATCAAATATCTTTATCCCTTAAGTATTAATTAAAAATAATTAATTAATTATGGGCAAGTATAACTACATAATTAATCAAAGAAATTCAAGCAATTAGGTACCTATCTAGTTAATGTGTAAAGGTAATCAAATTTATGACTATAAATAAATACTAAATAATATATACATAATGTTTGATGGACATCACTAGAGAGTATTAATAGATATTATTGTTACTCCAAGAAAGTTTCTTTTAAGTTTTGATACCACTCCCAAAAAATATTTTACAAGGTAGGTATTTAGTTTAGTGATACTCATAAAGTTATGAATAATTGGATGTATTGTGAACCTATTAATGTGACATTACAACAATATGATATAATGTCATATTATCTATTACTATATAGTATGAAATTGTTATTCATACTAAATTATTGCACATACAATTCAAATTTAATGATACCTACTGAACATATAATTTTGAAAAATAGAATTACAACACTGAAAAAACAATTTATTAACAAATTATTATAAATAATTTGTACTCGTACAAAAATAGTAAACGAAAGAAGGTAATGATTAAATAAAATCAATTAACATATATTATTATTAGTATTACACTATTACCAATCAATAAATGTTGAACAATAATATTCATAATTTATTGTCTTATCTCAGCACATATGAATTATTAAAGAATAAAATAAATAATTATTATCATTTAATATTTAATATTATACTTGACGATATATTATTAATCAAATATGAAAACATACAGAATGACAGTGGTGACTATACAGACTGACTCAGCGATTGCCAGAGATTTCTAGGATTATTTCGTTTATAAAAAGGGAACGCATAACTAAAAAATGAAGTAGAAGCTTTATAAATTCTAGAGGTCCGTTAAAAATCATTAAATCAATCAATCAAGCTAACACTGTCGCCCAACTTGAATATCTTTAAAAAGAAGAAAAATAGTCGCATATTTTTTGATAAAATATGTAATAAGTCGAGTAACATAATAGAGAAACAACTATAATTAATGTATAATACAATAACAACAAATAAACTATAGAAAATAGAAAATGTCCACATGGTAAATTACCAAACTTGTAATAATCTAAAATTTGAAAAGACGACAACAACAATACTAATAACAATTTCATATAGCTAAACCAAAGATATAAACAAGAGAAATCAGCTTACCCTTATCTGGCACAAAACTTTTTAGGTGTTCATCTTCACGCGACACTTGGGTGATAATTGAAGATGCTTCCATTTAAACATTTGTTTTTTCACCTCTCGTGGTGTCCTGTGAACGTCCGTGCGGTCAATATAATTATTATTATAATGCACCATATATGTACGGCGGAATGATAGTCGTGTCGCACACGCCAGTCACCGAATACAGTCGGTCGTCGAAATGGCCCAGTAAAGAAAGTGTCCTTCACTTTTAATCGTGCCCACGAGCGCAACGACTGCGGTGAAAAGGGTACGCTACGAACAGAACAAACGTTGTGCGCAACCGAAAAGAGTCGATCGTATATTACTATAACGCCGCGTCAAACGGTATTACAGAAACGCGCACTATAACCGAGACGGAGATAAACATTGACTATTATGATATTATTTCCTACGTACGGCCGAACGTTGTTAAATAATAATAATAAATAATTAATAACAACAATAATAATGTGCGCGATATTATCACCGAAATCTGTATCACTGAATATTCTTATTGTTTTTATTATTATTATTATTATTCACAAGGATTTGTTTATCGTTTATTGGCGTTTGAAAAGGCGAACGTACTTACACAAGACGTACATAACTACGTAGGAGCGCTACGGGCGGTGTGGTGTCGTCGTTGTCGCCGCCGTCATACACGCGCCGCGCGCATACACACTCACACACTCTAATACGTGAACACACACGTACGCACACACACACACACACACATATACACACACGTACGTGCACGCATGTACACACACGTGCAACGAACGCACACTATTGCGCGGGCTCGCCACCTCGCAAACACGCCGACCGCCGGACGAGAAAGCGCACGCGCACACGGGTCCGAGTGACAAGCAAGCAAACACGCACGCACGAACACACACCGGATTTTCTACGTCCCGCCCGCCCACAACCACAGCAACCGCCACCGATGGAATGCGTACAGTTCCCGCGTATATTCGAATCACCGCCGGCGCGCCTCTGCCACCGTCGTATGTATATAGAAAGGTTATAGTCGTTATACCTACGTGTATATCTTACATTGTTATACCATGTTTTTATTTGTTGATATTTTTATTTTTATTTCTATTCACTTCTACTCGTCAGTCGGAGAGTATAAAAATATATCACGCGTACTGGACCCTTGTACGGCAGGCGTATGGGCAGGAAATATTCTCAAACGGAAGTCAATTTAACCGAGTAGAATGTTGTAAAATAATATATGATATTATAAGCACGAAAACGAATAGGTACATCTCTATTGCCATAATGTTATACAGTATTCTGTGACGTTGCTTTGCGATTGCGCTGCACGGCGGGAATTGATTATTTTTATTATTGAGTAACAGCTCGCTATTACATATAAGAGTCAAAGTATGGTCGAAGTTCATAAAATAAACAAACATTCGATCGATTAAAAAAAAAATAAAATAAAAAATCGAGAATATTTCAACTAAACCAAAACAGAAATGTTAGACGGATAGCTGATTATAATATAGATTGTAGGCCAAAGAGATATTATTAGTCAGGTTATAACTAATATCTAAATGACGCATTTGTAAATCCATAAATTTTAATCAGACAATTATTGACACTAAATTGTGCGCATTTATTATTGGGAATCCTGCACAGGTCATATGAGTATTATAATAATGTTAATTGTTAAGTTATTGATTATAAAAGTGTATGGTTCAGGCTTATAGAATAAAAAAAAATCTTTACGAAAGTTTTTTTAAGTTCTACGATTATTCGTTTTTGATTTACAGCAAAAAACAAAAATTGTTTAGGGAGTTATAATACAGATAAATATCTATAATGCTGTAAAAATTTCAACTTTATATAGTCGTAAAAACTAATGTGATTTTCCAGTAAACTTTAATTTTTTTTTAAGGTGAAAAAAATAATGAGAAATTTTGTATTAAATTCTCAAATCTTAGGCACGAATCTTAAAAATTGTTTGCACTTTTAACTACGAAATAATGTATACATCTTCTAGATTTAAACGAATTATGATAAGATTTTAACTTAGTATGTTTATAAAAAAAACCATTACAACTATACATTTTTGATATTTATTAATTGGTAAATGAACAACAACTTATTAGAAACATTTTATTAAACTTTTAAGAATTTTTACTTAATCTTAAATGTTTTATTAAAACTTATAAAAATTGTATTATGTTTAAAAAATGATAATATAGGTATAAGCTCTTGCCTCTTGGTGAAGTTTTGTTAAATGTTCCTAAGACAGGTGCACAAATAATTTAAAAAAGACAAATTTTAAAATGGAACGTATAGCTTTACAGTTTACAGTGATGCAGTAAAAATGTATAAGAAAAACTTAATTTAATTATTATAACCTTTTAAAAACAAGAAACTTATTATTGAAAATATCATCATTAAGAAAATATGGGTAAGCATATTGTATTTCATATCTCTGATGGCTTAAATAAAGTAAGACTAAAAAGGTTATAGAAAGAGTTCATTTTTAATAAAAAAAAAATTAGAAAATGGGTTGATAATTAATTTAATATACCTACCTATAAAATTAGTTCTTATGTACACTAGTACACTATACACTAAGTAATAAAGTAAGTGATAGAATACATTTTTGTTAGAATAAATTAATGTTATACTTATAATAAATAGTAAATAGTAAATACCAATAACATAATTTTCATCATTATCGATGAAGTAAGTATACTAGTTACTAATATAGTAATATAATATTAATATAGTATAATACAGTAGTAGGTATATAATAGGTTTAAAAATGTAAAAAATATTCTACAACGAAACATATAATATTTTATAACGTTAAACCATTGATTTCACCAACAGGCAATAATTAAAATTTAACAATTTTGAACGCATTGGAGATAAATAATAACTATTATGAAAAAAAAAAAGATAGTAGCCAGTATAGTACATAAGTAGGAATAATTATTTAAAAAAATATTGTATAATATAGTTATATTCTTTGTATTGTCTACAAATTAATCATTTAATTTTTATTGAATTATGAAATATTCAAAATTATTATTATTATACTATAAGTCTTGCACGATATACATTACATCGATTCCGGAGGGTTCTCGAGGTCTTGTATTCGAGAATGTAATCAAGCACACCGTTACGTAAATTAGATAGTAAAAGAACCTGTACTAACAAGAAGTATTTTAGACATGCACATTGCACCTTACCTATAATTCGCTGCAGTGAATACTTAGGTATAGTACATCCCTCAGAGAAAGATATAAAGTGACACAAATTACGATATGACTTAAGAAAAACTTAAATTTAAATAAGAAAAACAACTCTGATTTAACTTATAAAAAAGAAGTCTAGCTGTCGCTCACAGAATCTTGTGTGTATGCCGTGTGGGGTGGTTTTGGGTAGAACTCCTGCTCGCTTGTCTGGTGCGCCTGCACTGATGGCTTAGTTGGTGCTCATGCACTCGTTAGCTTAACTGGTGTTCATGCACTCGATGAGAGAAGACGACCTGGTCAAGCCAGCCAAAGTCGCAGGCGGCACCATCAAAGGTCTCCACGTTTTCTAAAGAAATAGGATTTCTCCTAGGCAACAGAAACCCTCATTGGACCATCTCTGGTGGCACACAAAACTAGGTCACACGCTTTGCAGCACATTGCCACAAATTATGTGTCAATCCCTTTGTGACCATATAATATAAGTAGTTTCTTTCTTCAGTGGTGAAAGGATGTTTATAGGGTTTTAATCTGCGTGCGACAACTTGACCGTTAATTTATTTGTTTGAATTTTATGATTATGTAATATACAATGATGTGTGCAAGCATATCATTACATGTTAAAAAAAAAAATTAAATTATCAACTATTAAATCGATCAGTATTATTATAATTTATTTTATTACAATTTACTAGTGTTCAAATTAATTTAATTACTGTATTTATAATAATTACAATAAATAGGTATTGTGTTTTTTATGATATGAATAATTATAAAATGTTTTAAATTTATCACTAGGTACAAATTATTGTAATTGATTTTTATAATTTACAAATGTTTACAATTTTAAACTAGTACCTATAATTGCTATAATCAGTATTTATATAGTATTACACGAATGTATACAGTGTTTTTCAAGATATATGAATTATAAAATGAAGTTTTAGATTTTCTTATTTATCTTTAAATTTTTAATTGTTTTGATTATTAATTTATTGATATAATGATACGTTCATCAATCATCAGACACTAATTATCGTCATTCGTACCACTCGTAATACTCGTAATAGGTATAGATATATCATATATAGGACTAAGCGTTGCGTGAAATTTCAAATGGTAGGTACTTATATAGTCTATACTCTATACCAATTAACGCTATAGAATTAATAGAACATAAAATGACAATAAATTCATAATAAATATTATAATCATGTTTTTCAAAATAACTGGTAATCTACAATAGGTAGAAAAACATAATAGGTATTCATTAATCATTGTTCATGCATGACATTTTCTACATTGGTTGTTATTCATAGGAAAAAGTAAAAACAATTATCTCCAACTAGAAAATAAAATAGATTCATTTTTTCCATGTTTTTGTAGTTTAAACAAATATATAATATAGTTAATTGTTAACTTTATTATGATTATGCCAACTATAATTGAATAATCCCGAATTTGGTATAGATTTAGACGGTTAGACATTTAAGTAATTATAATTATGAAATAATAATGATAATATGATATTTTTTAATCTTACGAAACAATTATAAGATGTAAGTGAGTATACTTACTTTTCAACTTACGAGGTAGAAATACCTATCTTGACTTTAAAAAAAAGTATTCTTTTAAAATTATACTTTTCATTGTATTATGATGTAAAATAGTTATAGGATACAATATCATATCCAATATCATTAATTTTGTAATTAGTTTTAATTATATTTATTTATTCAATAACTGGGAATCGGATAATATTAACTAAACCATATTATGTAACCTTGTATTAAATTATCAAGTCTTCATTATTAAAATTTAAATTTTTATACAATTTTAACTGTAAAATAATTTGTAAATAATTATTCAAGATTTTTACGATCTTGTCAACATTTAAAATTCTAAAGCTTACAAAAATATTTACATATTTAAATTGCAGTAATAACAGCTTTTGTGAAATTTCGTAATAAATTTAAGTTATTTGACTGAGCTTAAACATTTTGATTACCTAATACTTTTTTTTTTTTAAATAAAACTAAAAATTTCTAATGCCTATAAAATGCTTAAAATTAGTTTTACTAAATTGAACTATATTTCATTCTATAAATATAATTTTAGTAAAAGTGGAATTTTTCAAATTTCTGACATTAATATTTAATGTCTATATTTGATATTTAATCGCTCGTAAAAGATATCTATAAATAGTACAAAAGAGCAAAAATATTTTAAAACTATGTCTTAATATAACATAGTAAATGTTAAGACTATTTTTGAATCAAAACAATAAATAAAATTAATTTTGTCAAATACTGATTTTGCGTAAAAAATCATGAAAAATAGTGAATATTTTCCATTTGACCTCCCTAAAGTAATAATACTACAATAACTATATCTAATTTACTACTAGAAACAACCTTCAAAGTTGAAAATATATGCATTTTTTCTTCTAGAAATCGTGTACACAGTACACATACAAAAAAACTAAAACACATTAAAATTTAAAGGCAGTAAAATCAATATAAAAAAGCTCTGCTCAGAAGTCAGAATCTACGTTTTAATACTTTTTAATTGCTGTGAAGAACAACTTATAAAAGGAACCTTGTCTACATTTACAATTTTACAAACCTTCAAAGATTTTTAATGATTAAAAATTATTCTTAAATCGAAAAAAAGACTTAAAAATAATAAATAATGAAAATAGAGCTTAAGAACTTTAAAATTTTCATAAAATGCAATTATAAAAATATTATATCTACTTTTTCTCTAATTTTATATCACATAAAAAAAAAAATCGATCTTGTTCAAATCTAGTTTTGTACAAAAATTCTTCTACTTTTTAAGAGTAGATAGGTACAGAAAATTTTTTACTTTTGATTTCCTGTAAAAGAACCAACTAGATATAATTTCCTACCAAATATTTTATAAAGTTTAATACAACTTATTTAAAATTGAAGATTTTTTCTGTTCCAGAAGGTGGTTACATCATTACATGTACAAGAAAAAAAAATTTCTTGTAAAATCGGCATAGGTAAATATACTTTATATTTACTAACAAGCATGCGGTATAAGTACTCGAATAAGTACCCATATGGCATATACGTGTTTCAGGTACCTATTCCTCGAATACTAATATTATATATTATCAAATAAGTATTTGTTAAGTAGGTATTACTTGTTATTTAAAAAAATACTTACTAAGTACCTAATATTGACAAATGATAATATTTTTATATGTGTGTCTTCATAAAAAATACATTGAGATCCTAAATAATAATACAATAAAAATGTATTACATTAAATAATATATTCTTATCTAACTCGATGCATAATGCATACTACATAATATTGAAATATTGAAGCTAACTAAATTAACCAAACTGAACTGGCCAAAAGCCGAATAATTGAAAAAGAGACATGCTTCGAAGTTCGAGTTATACCTATTGTGAAATTATTTAATTTATTCTGTTTCTTTAGCAATATCATAACCTATGGAGGAATTAATGATAAGCTATGACCTCCAAACAAGCCTTTATCACGCACGACAATACGTCATACAGCCAGGCATTAGTCGATGTTGCCTATTTTGCAGTACTGTAAAAAACCATACGTTATCTACAGTTTTCCGTATTTTAATTTGTATTGATAAAACATAACCAAAAAATACAGATTCGATTTTCATTTTTCATCATCATTCAGTTAGCCTTGAATTTATCCAAGTGAGTTAACTCTCAATTTCTTATTATTTAATATTAATTAATTTAGCTGTGATACATTCGTACAATTTATTAAGGTTTTAATTAGTTTTCTATAAGTTGGCTTGTAGATACATTCAGTTTACATTGCTGTATGTTTTACCATTGATGAACAAAAAGTTTAATTTATAGACCTTGATGCGTGATTAATGCTCACAACTTTTTGCGTTTAACACATAGACCAACATAATCACTTATCCGTTCCTGTCTTATCATATTAAATTGTTAACTTCTATAGTATATTTTTCGTTATACAGTTCTACGGCTGCAGAAAAAAGACGACCTCGTCAACCTAACCTTTATTATTAAAGAATCAGATATTTACGAACAGTTACATTTACCACCTTCAGAAACGAAGATGTTCAGTTTAGAGGGCGACGATAAAGGTATTTTGTTTAATTTTATTTTCAATACATCATAAAACTAATTTTTTTCTAATCTACCTATGATTTTTTCCTCTATAAAACTACTTCCATCAATAATTAGTACTTTGTATAAGATTATTTAGGTTGACTAAAATATATATATCTATACATGTGTTTTTTTTACTTATGTGTTATGTTTTATAGTTTTGTAATGTATATTATATTTGACTATCAGTTTTCGGTGTTTTTGCTCAACAAAATTAGGTACTATATTTTGTAGGATTACTTTAATGTCTATAACAATCTGTAGTTCAATATTTAAACTGATTTAATATCAGACGAATAAAAACATTCTTATCAATAATATAAATTATCTCTAATATCTACCAAGAATTTAATGTTGGTTTTACAAATGTACATTTGCTAAGTTATATATAATATAAAATCAACAAGTAAATATATAGCGTGCTTTTAAAAATAAAAAGGTCACATATTTATTTATAATAATTTTCGATTATAACTAAAACTTTACTACCTACTTAAATATATCTTTTTCATATTTTCTATAATAATAATAATTAGAGCAAAGACTTTCATGCACTAAAAAATCATCAAAAATGCATTTAAAAATATGCACTTATGCATCAAAAAATTTAAAGTATGCAGTTAAATATTATGTCCTCAAAAAAAATTAATTTACAATTCTAAAAATTATATTTTTTCTTTAAATATTTAATTTTAATAACTTTATATTATCTTTCTATAAGTTTTAACTGAATTTGATATCACTTTATTATAATCTAATCTAAAAATTTGCAACTATGATAAAATGAGCTTCTTTCGTCTTAGTGAGAATATAGAAACAGTTAAATATAATAATTTTTGTTCTTAATCATGAAAAATATTCACTGAAAACATGATTTTTGAAAAACATTCAATTATGCACTACAAACTAAAAATATGCTTTTATAATAAAAAAAATATATCCAATAACCCAATAATGTCAAAATATGCAAAAATATGCACTAAAATTTTTGAGATTTTGGTCACAAACGTTGTGAAATGTTTTGTGTACTTACTCTGCATATGAAAAAGTAAACCAGAAAAAATATGCAAATGCATGAAAGTCCTTTCTCTAATAATAATTAAATTATTAATTACACTTTTTTCTATTATTTTTTAATTAGCCAATAGAGGAATGTTAAACAGTTTTCCATCAGTTCCGTCTCCATATTTAAATTATGACCCTCAACTTTTACCTCAGTCATCTCAGCCAGAATATATATTTTTGGAAGGAGCTGGTTCCAAGCAACGTGGGCGTTTTGAATTGTCATTTACAGAAATTGGTACATCATGTTTAATTGGTGCTACAATTGGTGGTATACGTGGAATATACAGTGGTATAAAAATGACATCAATGGAAAATCAAACCAGCACATATAATAGAACACAGTAATATTTATTAGTGTTATGCTTTATAGTGTTTTATTGATTAACCTTAAGAAGTAATATTGTAATATAAATTTTCAGGATCTTAAATAGTGTTTTTAAAAATGGAGCACGTTTGTCTAATACGTTTGGAACATTATCTGTATACTATAGTATCTTTGGTATCATATTAGAAAAGACCCGGGGATGTGAAGACGAGCTTAATACTATTGTAGCAGGAACAAGCACTGGACTTTTATACAAAGCTACAAGTTAGTGGTTAAATAAATATTAAGTTATAATTTTTTTCATTTGAGAAATTTTAACAAAACATTTCAATAAAAAAAACAATTTATTTTCTAATAAATCAGTCAAGTTATTTCATACAAGTTTATTAGTGAATCTTTAGAGGCAGTGGTATATTGGAGAGTATAATATGTGGATAATGACGTGTACCCGGATCTTTATTTTTGGATTTATGGGTATACCTTTAAGAAAATTTGTCCATTATGGGTATACGCCAACTAAAAATTCATATACTATGGGTATGCACAAACTCCTAGTCATAATTAATATCACAGTATAAAATAAATAATAATAATATACCAATATTATCTTATTATGTACACTATACACTGTCCAAAAATAGTCTTGACCTCAGATGAAGTTTTGAATTCGGAAACTGCCGAACATGTATATTGTTTAGTACTTCAGTAAAAATATTAAATATTAGCATCAATATTATGAAATTTTATAATATATGTGTCCATAGCAGATATCTCACTGAATTTTGTACTTTCAGAATAGTAGTTACTTTCAAACTAAATCTACTTGTTTACATCCTGTTTATCACTAAAATTGCAATTTTGATTGAACTTAAAAAAAGTTAACAACTATGCAAATATTTGTTAGATAAAGTAAATAAAAAAATAAAAAATAAATGATCAAAATTAAATTTTAAAAGTATGCCAGTTAAAAGTTATTCACATTGATACATGTATATGTGAAGAGTAAATATAATAAAAAATAAAGTTTATTAAATATTATTATAAACATCAAGGTATTTTGAGCAAAGCGATTCAATTTAACCTATTCAATTATTTTTTGGTGCGTATACTCATAAATTTATTTACCTATACACCACTGTTTATAAGTAAGAAGATTAATTTAAAACATTTTCTTTTTAGAAATTAAATTACTTGAATTAGAAATAAAAAATGATAATTTGTATATTCTTTAACTAAAATATATATGTAATCCTAATAATTTTCAACTGTTACTGTTTCATATGAATTAAGTATTTAAAAAATTAAATGCAAAATTATTTTTATTAAGTGAATTCATATATCCATAACTTATGATTATAAATCAGCTATAAATTTAATTTACTATTTAGTGGGTCATAATTAATTTTCTATTAATCTTTAACCTACTTATGTATCTTTGTATAAAAAAAACATATTTACTTATATTTTATTATTTATTATTTCATAACTATTAAATGTAAATTTATATTCAATTTTTCAGGTGGTCTTAGGAGGTGTGGCATTGGGGGCTTGATTGGATTCAGTCTTGCTACAGCATTCAGTTTAGTTACATCAAGAGATAAAATTAAAGAAATGGGAAGAAACGTATTTCATTCCTAAACATGTTTACCTAAATAAAATGTTCGCAAAAATAAATGTGCATAATAGTTTTTAGACTTATAGTATAATGCCTTTTGATTGATGAAAAATATTAATTTATTTGGAGTCTTATCCTAATGAAATTTAATGAGTTATAATTAAAACTTTGTATCTGTATAACATAGATATTTTAATAACTACATTTTGAGTTTGTTAATTGAATTGGTTTTCAATATAAATTCTGTTTTGGTTTTGATTAATATTTTTTATCAAATCCTCTAGTTTAAAGAAACAGTTAGCAAAAATATATTTACCTTAGTGTTGAAAAATATAAAATATAATTCATCCACTTTATTTTATGATTAAACTATTTGTTAGTTACTAAGGGATATTTTGAATCTTATGTTTATTTGCTTTTCATTTAGTGTTAATTTTAGTGACTGATGTAATTTTTACTGTATATATTTTATTTCAAAACAGAAAAGTTTTAATACTTTGTAGTTTTTTTTTAATTTATAATATACTTTTTGGTTTTAATAAATTGGAAATAGTATTAGGCATAAAAATGTCTATTTAAAGTAAGCTTGGAAATATTTAATGACTATTGGAGTTCATAAATTTAATAAAATTAATTAAGATTGATAATAAATTTATAGATACCATAATTTTCACATTTAATCCTATTTTACTTTTTATTTTTTTTGAGTATAGTAACATGTTTTTTATACTTATATTTGTACACACTACATCCAATTTAATTAGAATTCTATTACTAATACAATATACATTTTTTAATCTTACTACTTAATGGAAGTAGTTCTTAAAATAGTTATTTAGTAAAAATAAAAAATAAAATCTAATGATGTTGGTATGATCGGTTATTATTTTAAATTGTATTCTCAGTATATAAACAAGTATAAGATTTGGTGTCTCATGTGTGATCTATCAAGAATATTACATTAATTATAAGTAGGGCTTAGATTTTGTAGCAAATACTTCTTTTGAGAGGAGTGTAACGAAAAATAATTGTTATATATAAATAACTTTTTGAATCGTTCTGATTTCAATGAAGTAAACTTTATTTTGCTTTTTATTATTTTTTCCCCTATTTACTTCTTTTTTCTTAATTTTTACTTATTTTATTTGAAAATTTAACTTATAAGTTATGTGACTAAAAATACTATATTATTGCAAGAAATTATAAAACTCGTGAAAAAACCAGTAATAAATGGATGACACTGATAAAATAACTTGTTATTATGCTGAAATTGTATAGTTTTAAAATTACATATTTGAATTATTATCTACGTATATTTGTAACACATTCTAATATTTTAGTTGACCGGTAAATATCAATCAGCGAGGTATAGTGTTCTAAATAATTTCTTTATAATTGTTATTAGCACCAAATAAGATGAGTTATAATGAAAGTAACTTGACTAAATATATAGTCGTAAATTCCTCTTTTAATATTTTATTTTACATGTAATTTAAATTTGTTTTTTTAGCATAAAATTTAATAAGTGCTTTTTTTTAGCTTTTTTGGTTACTTATAATGCTTTTTTTAAGGATTTATTTTGTTATAAAATACGAGTCCTAATTATAAGGTATGAGTGTTAATTTATTTTTGGCTTTTGTCTATTTATAAAATATATCATCATTATTTATTAGATATGTTGATTATTTGATTATTATATCATATAAAATATAAAGACTTATTTGAAAGTTTCTTAAACAGATTCAAATGTCACTTATTTATATAAAAATTATGGTTTTTTTTTTTTTGCTTGATGTTAGGTGAAAGAGTATGTACATACAAATAGTATAACATTATACAGTATAATTGTATACACTTTTTTTATCTATATTAAAATCAGTAATGTAATTTCAATAAAAACATGTTTAATACACTTAAACAATTTGTGACATATTGCTTATAATTACATTGTATAACTCAGTAGCTGCTGCCATATAGGTTTAATATAAATATTCAGAATTTTTTTTATTCTAATAAAAGTATGTTCTTTACAATATAGACATCATATGAGTTAAATATTTTTTTTTTAATAAAATAAGTTTATTATAATTAACATGCTTGGTAATAATTGTTTTTTATCTGTATAATTCTTACTTGTGTTGTAAAATTAAAGTTACTACTTACAAGTATCCTAGATTCCTAGGTATCTATTTTTCATGTCAATCTAATTGATATTCTCATTAATAATTAAATCACTGTAGATTTACAGTAAAGAGAGATACTGTAAAGCACAAATTAAGATATATATAAATTTATGCTCTAATCTATGGTGGTACATTGGCTAATAAAAGAATAATTTCTGATTATTTAAAAAACAAGCTATTTAATATAGTAATAAGTTACTGACGATCAATTAAAGTATTAATCTTCACACAAATATACCTTATGCTTTAATATTTGTCTTAATAACAGTTTTAACGATTCCAATTTATCTCTTTACAACATAGGTAGGAAGTACCATATAAGGTAAGACGGGTAAGTATTAATGTGTTAAAAATTTTATCAGCCCAAAATTCACTAAAAAATTAACTTAAAATTATCAAAATATAGCTCGATTCATCAAGAATAACTCGGTAAGTTCTACCCAAGTATAAAGGTAAATTTATATAAAAGTATTTTTTATATTTAATGAAGAATGATTTTTCGAATCACTGTAGTAAATAGTATACAATTTTTATTAAATCAATTTTCTTATCGAATAAACTGGTAGTTAAGCAATAATCATATGGCATGACTATTGAGTACGTAACTCGGTAGTCCAGTTAATTTTCGTATGGAACGCCGTTGGGTTATTATTTATGCGTCTCGGATAGCACGTAAGTACCAATATAGCGTTAATAATCGTATTTAAATATCATAATTATGATAATACGTACTACGTACTAATAACTACAAATACGTGATATTATGTTTGACCAAAGTTGGTGAAGTAAATATTTTGATGAACTACGACAATAAATAAAGCACTGAGAATTAAAAGAGATAGCCGAACCCAGCTTAGCTGTACTCGAAGCCGCCCCCTTCGATTGTTGAAATGTAACTGTTTACAGAGTGATTATTTCTTATCATAAGTCAGCATACTATGAGAGATTTTTATTAATTTTTAAATTCGAACAGTATAATATTATGTCTTAAAAATTTAAAAACTAAATGTTACTTGTTAGAAAATAGATTGAAATTGTCAATCGTTTAATGTCTGGAAAATAATTACCGTATTCACATTATTAACAAGAATAAAATCACTCTGTATGAACGTTTGTAAGAACGATATAATAATTGATAAGTAAAAAATGATTGGATCATTCTATGTTGATAAGGATATGAAACAATAATCTGTTGTAATTCTTTGATTTTGTGTGCGTTAAAAATATTAAGACAACTCATTTATCGAGTATTTATTTTCATTTTATTAGTTTGTAAATGTGTGTATCTTAACATAGTAAGGATTTTCATCACTTAATAAGTGCGGTTCAGTAATTGTTTTTATCTAGATTAAATCACATTTTTAAACACCGGGATATTGAAAAATGGCAGCTCAAATCAAACCTGGGCCAAGCTCTGGCAACGATAAATTTAATTCAAACCGCAAGCCTGTATTATTGGCGAAACTTGAAGGGTGCAGTGACAATGTAAACAAAGCCATAATTATTCCTGAAACTGACGGAGTCATTAGTGTTTCAAGTGATCGGTAATATATTATTTTAAATAAGTTTAGTTGAGATTTTATTTGATAGTACACTAAATATTATACTTACCAATGAATAAGTGGTTTATTGAAAAGTTATAAGTTAACATTTTGAAAATAAAAAATTTGATATGTAGTAGTTATGTATCTGTTCACATCTAAGTCAGAGTCCGATACATGTTTTGTTAGTATACGTCGGTTATAACTTCTTGAGCGATCCATTTTTAAATGATTTAGATACCTATACATTTTCAATTTTTTCTTTAAAGTGTAGATTAATATATTACATATTATAGATATGTCTTATAAAAATTAACTATTTGTAGAATATATTATAACTTATAATGATAAAGTTATCTTCAGTTCATAATTTAATATTTTATCTGACATAGTAAACACAGTAATATGTTTTTATTTTATTTTTTCGTTAAAAGGAATACAACTATATAATAATGTTACAAACTTTAAATTTGAGAATAGGTTAATTCACTTCAATTTAAAAACTAATAATAATAATGATCGTTTGTTAAACACAAATTTTTCATGTTTTATGTGGGTTAGAAAGAAAAGTATAATACTCTGATATCCTCTTAAAATGTATATTATTTAGACAGTCAGTCTATAACCTATATTGTTTAGGTACATTTTCATGAAAAATTAAAAAGTAATTAGTTTAAAATAGTTATAAGTATGATAATGAATATTGTCCCTAGGCAACAAAGTTTACACTAAGATAGGTACTATAAGTAATGTGTTACTATTTATTTCATTAATTTTGAATAAAAATTATTTATAAAATTTTTGATTATTTGTTTTTTTCTCAAGTAAATAAAATGTTATTATAATAAATTAAATCACTATACACATAAGGTATTGTATTTAAATAATTAATTTTAAAATCAAAATATTTGTTTTTGATTTTGAAAAAGTAAGGTCAACTCTTAAGAAAAAATATGGACATTTTATATAAAAATATAAAAAATAAAACATATTATGTTTGCAATTCTAATCATTACTGTAAATAAATGTTAGTATGTTCTGTATACATAATTATTTGTACTTATTTATTTTTCGTATTTTCATATTTAATAAGTTATAAAATATTAAAGGATTCTGTGAATTTCTATTTTTATATGACTAAGATTACTTTGATTAATAAAAAGTTTCTTAAAAAAAGCATTGCTTTTTTAACATCAATTTTAGATTTCAGACAAATAATATTTCAACTCAAAATATACCTATGTCTTTAAATAATCTTAGCAATTAATATATAATATAATTAAAATGTAATGGATTGTAATTTAATAGTATAAGATAATATAATTTTATTTGTATTTAAAATTATCATTGCGATTAATTTAAATATTATTGCTTGTTTGGTATTTTCAGTATAATGTAAATGAAAGTTTATTTATCCATGTGCTGATAATGATTTCTTATAAACTTTAGTTAACATAATCTACCTCTCTTTCCTTCTCCATCACTATAAATATGATGTTTACAATTAATTTTGATTTTCCTATTGGTTGTTTTAAAGTATATCCATATAATAAAAATTTCTGTTAATTTTTTTTTTTTTTAATTTAATATCACTAGATTAGGATGATTAGGTAGACATTAATAATAATAATAATTAAATAAAAAAATTATGGTAGATATCCTTTAGAAAATTAATATACTTATAATATTCAAATAAATGTTAATTCAATTTGGTCAATCAATTATGTTATCAATATTTTCAGATCTGTTAGAGTATGGTTAAAAAGAGATTCAGGTCAATATTGGCCAAGTATATGTAATTATTTGCCATCACCTGCTGTCGATTTATTTTATCGACCAATATCAAGACAATTATTTGTTGGACAAGAAAATGGAACCATATCAGTAAGTGTAATATTATGATTATTATTACAATAGTTTATTTATCACACATTTTTTATTGCATTGGTTAGTTAAATTGTTATAAATTATTTTCTTTTGGTGTTAAATTTGATAATTTTTATCTTTATACATTTATTGTTTTCACTGTAAAATTTAATTTGTAATATTATTATTTCTTTTCTATTGATTATTAGCAAAAAATTATTTTAAAATAATATTTTATTTTGTCAGGAATTTATATTAGAAGAGGATTTTAATCGCATGGAGCCTGTTGGTGACATTTTAGCTCATTATGGTCGTATAACTGGAATGATCTGGACTGAGGTAGCCATAGATGGTACTGTGGAACAATGGATTCTAAGTACATCACGTGACAAAAGATTTCAATATCATAATGCTAAAAATGGCAATCCAATTGGTCCTCCTTTTGTGTGTGCAGCATGGTGTACATCTTTGGAGTATCCTTTAAATTAAAATTTATCATTTATAATAAGAATTTATTCAATAGTTATATAAATAAAATAATTCTGTTATTATTCATGTTAACATTATTATGTTTAATAATTTGCTAATATTTATGTTACATAAATATAATTATGATTGCATCATATATATTTATATATAAATAATTGTAATAATCTTAATGCCTATATTGTATACTGTACAGAATATTAGTAAATTTGATTTACATTGCCTAAAATTAGATATGATGCTGAATCAGCTCATGCTTTTGTTGGAGATTACTCAGGAAATATTACAATGCTTAATATAAAGGCAGATGGTTTACAAGTTGTGACTACATTGACTGGCCATACTGCATGTATTGAAATGCTCATTTGGGATTCATCAACAAGGCGTTTGTTTTCAGCTGGACACGATCGTTTGATTATAATTTGGGATATAGGTGGAGGTCATGGCACTGCTTATGAACTTCATGGTCATACGTATGTATTTTTAATATCTAATTATAATTTTAAGTTGTCATTAATTGAAATAATGTGTAATGATAGTCGCAAGTAAAATAAAAAAAAATAACCTAATATATTTTTCTTAGTAATCGAGTAACATCTTTGGCATTTGTATCATCTAAAAACCAATTAATATCTGCTGGCGAAGATTCTGTCTTGGTATTTTGGGATTTAAACGCAGAAAGAAAAGAGGTAAGTTTTTAAAGTTAATTTACATTTTTAAATTTGGATTTTTATTTTTAAATAAAAACAATATTTTTTTTATTCGATATTATGTATTTGTATACTATGAAACTTTAATTCTATTAAGTAATATTATTGTTTTTACCATCTACCGCTATCATAATACTGTAATTATCAATTAGCAATTGATGCTTTTTTTTTTACATATAGTTTTAGTTTTGAAATGATACATTTCGTAATTTAATTATATGTATTGAATATATTAAGAATTAAACAATATATTAAAAAAATGTAATGTAGGGTTATGTTCATTTTAAAATTAGTTGCATATAGTTTTGTCATAAAGTAATGTGATATAAATGTTTTTATGTTTTATTTTATTTATTTAATTCATTTTTTTTTTTTAATTCTTATGTAGACACCTGCTTGGGCTGAATCAGATAACTGTGAATCTTGTAGCCGACCATTTTTGTGGAATATCTCTGGAATATTTGAACGCAAACAATTTGGTTCAAGGCAACATCATTGTAGAGCATGTGGCCGTGCTCTTTGTGATAAATGTAGCCAAGAACAATCAACAATACCATTTATGGGATTTGAGCTTCCTGTAAGAGTCTGTAAATTCTGCAGCAGTAACATAGAGTAAGATGATTTTTTTTTTTTTTTTATTATCTATTTTAACAAATATATTTATTTTTAGTCATACACCGCTTGCAACATTCCATGATACTAAGCACAGCGTAATGTCAATTACAATGGATCTTCAACGAAAATGTGTCGTGACAGTTGGTCAAGATAGAGTTATAAAAATTTGGGATGTGTCGTCATTATTGTAAACTTATTCATAATTTACATATTTAACCATTGAATTTTTTAAGGTTCTTTTCTGTACCTAAACTTAAAAATGAGCCTATATCTATGCATTTATCACTATTAAAAGTATTTAGTTAAACATTTAAAAAAAAAATTATATCTAATGGATGAATTTGTTATTTGTTTATAGTACAATATAAACACGAATACATATTCATGTATATAAATTATTGAAAACCCATAATTTTAATCATTTAAATTATACCTACTATTATTATATTGTAAATTAGGTATTTTATGTAATAAATAAAAAATAAATTTAAGTATACAACCTATTTAAAACCTGATTTTTATTTAATATTATCTATTGTTTATTCATAGTTGTAAGCATGTACTACATTTACAGGTGCAGTAAGCTTAATATTTATCTGAATGAACAAATTTAACTTTTATGCATCAGATAAGGCTGTATTCAACCCTCAAGTATAAAACCTAGAGTATTTTTTTGGTGAATTAGTTTGTGTTAAAAAACATAACTGAATTTTTGACAAATCATTAGGTAATACATATTTTAATAAACGGATGATATTATTAATTTATTTATTTAGTACATTTTAAAGTAACTGTATTTTGTGTATGGAATTTAGGATGATAAATGTTTTAACTAGTATAATTTAGCTATATCTCATACGGTACTATTCCTATGTAATTACTGTTTTACAGTAAAATTAAGTCTGACAGTATTATCTGAAATTTTTCAATAAAATTTGTATAATTTTTACAAATTAACTAATACATTTATTAAAATTAATTAATTTTTAATATTTGTATAATGCAAATGGAAAATTAAAAAGTTTTTTTTTTGATATTTTTACTTTACTCAATGGCGTTTGGAAAATTTATAAAATAACTTATAATATATTAAACATAGACCAAAGTAAATTATCTTGTATATGTCACCAAAGGTTAGAGGATTTGTATAACATTGTTTTATTATAAATATTTTCATACTTTTTAATTTAAAATAATGTTTCAAATTTAAATTATTTTATATGTATCACCAACAAAACAGTACTGATGTATACATCTAGATCGACTAGATCTCTGTATGTTATACGCACAATTACATTTTGTTCATTTAAATATAAATACAAAAAACAATAAATATATTCATGCTTTATTCAAATATAATATAAATATCATATAATGATGAACTGATTGTTTCTGTAAGCTAAGTTATTGTGAAGATAAAAGTTTATTCACTGATACAGGTAAACTATAAAAAAATGAATTTATCATAATAGATTAGTGATTAAGTGTAAATATTATTTGTATTAGATATTAATTTAAAGTTTTTGTATAATTTAATGTTGGTAGATAAACTAGTATCAAATTATAATTGTGATGCCAATTTAATGTCAGTAGCCAGCATTATAAGAGCTCCAAATTTTATTCTATACTTGGTAATCAAGTTAATATATTAATTTGTTTATGCTTATTCAGCTTATTGTCGAGTACAATAATATTATGCATAAACTTTACTAAGTAACTGATATGTGTAGTGTTTACATTAAAAAGAAATTAATTAGACAAAAATATGTTTCTAGCTTTTCTAATCTCTTATTATTTTTCTAACAATCTACTATGAAAGTTTAAAAATACCATTTTTTTAAAATTTCAATAGGTACATGATTATCTATATTTTACGTAAATTATAATTATAATTCTAAGAGTTATTAAATTTTTAGTAGTTTTCTATAAATTGTAAATTTATTAATTTTAATTAATTTGGTTTATTTTTCATTGTCTATTTTCTATAACTACGACTAATCCAGACTTATAATAATCTCATCAAAAATTTGACAGCATTATTTTTGTTAGTTTTTTTACATGTACCTATATTATATTTATGTACTATCATGGCTGGCTTTAGGTCGTTTTCTACCCAACAGACAACTGACAAATCTAATTTATACAACCCCATTAAATAGTTAATTTTGTAGGTGAGGAAGAGGTATTATAAAAGTTTGATTCATTTGATGGGACTGATTCAGGTATTGTTAAAATGACATAAAACGTTACACTTATGTTTGGTATAAAATTATCATTATTTACAACAAATTAATAAAAAAAAAATCAATTTGAAAATTTAATAAAAATGTCCACTTTATTTTTTATTATAGTCATTTAAAAGTATTAAATTTAATGTATAAGTACCTACTACTTTTTTTTATGATAATTTAAAATTTTAATTATGATAACATTTTTATTTAAACAAAATAATATAATGATTTTAATTATTTTTTTGTAGTTCAAAAATATTTTTTGTAGAAATTTTAAACTTTACATTTAATTATATTTTTTATAGACAATGACATTTTTTTCAAAACGTTTAGATTAATTTTATGCTATTGCCTATTTATACTTTATAAACCTACCGTATTAGATACTAATATTACAATACATCATTAAAATAATTAATAGCAATGTGCATAGTGCATAGTCATATGATAATAGGTCGACAGACTGTCTCTGCTCAGAATCGTTTTTATGATATGCTAATGATTTATCATTGAGTTTAAATTTAACGATCATTACAGTGACTAAGTGACCTACTCAATGACAAGATACGCTGTTGAATGTTATTGTATAGCAGAGCGGCAGGTATAGGATAACCAACTTTTACCTTTTTTGGAATTGTAAACCTTCCAGCTTCTATTTAAAGTTTGAGTTACATTTTTTTTTTAAAATAATTCTGTAACATTAAGTTTTTATCTAATTTCAAAATTGACTGATAGCTGATTGAGAACGAGTTAAGTTTTCAATAAATCATGTAAAATAACTTGTAGGTATCTAATAAATACCTACATATTTGTAAAATTTCGGAGTGTATAAATCGAAATTTTAAATCATTCTCAACTGGGCCATAATTTTTAGCATTATTTTTATTCAATAAAACATAATAATTACTATTCGAATTATTTAAAAATAACAAATATCTGTATCAAAAACAAGACTGTCCTGAATCTGAGTTACTGGTCCATTATCAATGCAGAGCCGAGCCTATTAGAGCTATCGATTTGAAATTTTGAGAGTCGATTAAAATTATAATTTCATCAAGTAGGTACTAAGAAAGAATTTTTCAACATTTTAATTTTAAGAGGTTGAAATCGGCAAAAAATAAAATTAGTTTGTATCTAAAAAAAAAAAAAAATATAATTCTAAAACCAATCTGAATCTAAAATTTATTTTTTAACAATGAACATTGATCTCACGATTTTCACACATAGTTAGGTATCTACGTAATTCGTATATTCACCAACGTCCGCATACAAAGAGGTGAACGTGCATGTATATTTAATCGGTTTGATGTAAGAACAAAATCGATTTGAGTAAAAATATGTTCGTAATTTTTTTTATTCTTATAAAAACATTATTTATGATATTGTCGTGGTGAAAAAACAATATTGTCAAACGGATGACTACATCAGGACTTTTGTGATTTTCCATCAGAACGGCGTCGAGATTTTCGGGAACTCGAAGCGCCGCGGTTAGTAGATATCAATAAGTCGTTCGATGGCGTTGCGTCATCGGATAAACTTAATTCGCCGTCAGTGGACTCGCCACACTCTTCGGCGAGGACTCTTCTCTGCCTGCGCATCGTTCGCCCACCCGAGGACCTCCTTCTCCTCCGATTACTGCGGCGACGGCGTCGACGGCCTCTCCGAGCGTTCGTGATTTCGACGTCGTCGGACGACGATGCGAGGTCTTGCATATCTACGACCGCAGCGTTCTCATCGTTGTCACCCGCAGCCTGACGTCGTCGGCCACTGATCCTCCTTCGTCTTCTTCTCTTAGACGACGACCGTCTACCTTTCCGGCTTCTACTCCTCCTACCCCTTCTTCTCCTATGGCCGGACGCATCGGCAGTTTCATCGTCGGCGTCCATGGACGCGTCGTCATCGTAGTCGTCCTGATCCTGGTCGGTATAATCCGACAAGTCCTCCTCCCCACTGTCCTGCTCGTCTTCGTCCGCGCCTCTGGTTCCGCTCGACCGCCTGCGACCACTCCGCGACTTCCTGGACCTACGCTTAGATCGGCGGCTGCGCGACCGACGGCCTCGTTTCATTTCGACAACGCCGCCGATGCTCGCATTAGTCCGTGAACCGCCTACTAACGCGTCTGTCGGATTGTCTACTGTATTGTGACGATCGTCTTCACGATCGTTGCCGTCTGTTGGCACCGAAGACTTGTTCCTTGTCATAGGGAATGTGTATAGGTGATCGAATTATACTTGAAAATATTTAAAATCGAGAAAATGGTGCGTGAAAATTATGTCCGTAAAATATTACTATATAGATAATTAGGTACAACTAACTAACGCGATTAAAAACTCAATCATTTGCTTTCTGCCTAGCAACACTTAAATTATTATTAGATGCATATATATAGTTATAAATACAATATTATTATAATTATCTACTATATAGCCAGTTACTCGCCGCGGTTTTGCCCGCGAAATTTCGATAGATACCTAGGTATATAATATAAAATAATAATTTATATTGCAAAAATTTTATTATAAAACTTCTCTATAAATTACATTTAATGCATTTCTATTTGGTGTTAAAATTACTATAAACTTGTGTGGGCGTACTGACTCTGGATCATGCCACATGAATTGTCCATATGAGCCTAAAAATATGAGCTAGAGACTCACGGCTTATAAGCGCTTACTCATCGATGTATAAGCGGTATAGATTATAGGCAGTGGTTTATTTAGAGGGAGGGGGTATACGGTATACGAAGGTATACGTCGTATTTATTTGTGTCCATGGTGTATAGCTCATGTCAAATTAATGATACGCGGGTATACGGCCGTATCTGCCGTGTATTCTCTATAACAATTTTAAATAATATAATATCAAGTATCATATCACGGTTGTACGTAGATAAATATAATACATCAATAAACTTATAACAACGATATCTCAATAGTCGATTGCATAATACTTTTTTTTTTTTGTAGTATCACGATATGATTGCAATGTGTATAAAAAGATTGCATTTAAAATGTTTAGCTTAAAATGTAAAATATTTGTAATATTTTGAAATTAATATTAGTTGATAAAATAATTTGTTGTTTTTTAATGTAGTAAATTGTTAAGAGAAATAAAAGTTATAGTTCGAGCGGACTGAGAAAATTTTTTTTGGATCCTACCTGAATCTCTTCTCTGTATACATCTATATGTAAATAAGGCGAATACCCACAGCTTATTTTAGCAACACATCACTGATTATAGGTATATACAATGAACTGCACGTAAAATGTTGATTTTTTGTCGGCTTTAACCCCATCAAAATTGAAAATAATATTCTGTAGTTTGAATAATAAATTTAATTTTCAAGAAATAATAAAATATGTATTATATGATTTAACATATTAAAAGTTAAAAGTCTATTATTGAGTATTGAATAATATATGTTTTTTTGTAATTGCAGTTGAGCCATCAAATAGTTTTAATACTAGTGGCTATTAATAATAAATAATAATAAAAACAAATTATAATTGTTTGAAAATGTAGTTTAAATTGATAATATTCTAAAATTTGTTTTGATATTAATATACATATAAAATTTTGCATTTAATTTATCAATATTCATGTATACATTTATGAGCGGAACAATTGATTTTTTTTCTATGTAGGGATTTTTTTAAGAATTTTGTAGTAAACTAAAAATTGCCCATTCACCCGTACAATGTGATATTTCTATGAATAAATTATATGTAATAATATTTTTATAAAATAGGTAATACATTTTGATAATTTGAATTATTACAAGAAAAAATAACTCTATTAACTTGGAACCCCCCTAAACTCTTATACGTTTATCCAGGATTGAAGTACATTACTATGTCACTATGTTGGTATTTATTTCTTAAAATAAAAAGTATACGAATTGAATGTAAATAAATTATTTATTGATACAATAAATAAGAAAATGACCAGCTATAGGTACAGAATATAAAAATATACCTGTCAAAAGTTTCGATGGTAATTTAAATAAAATATTAAAATTCAAGTTGAATATTTTTATGATAAAATACGTGTAGGTGCACTAAGACGAATTATAAATTTACATTGGCATATCTTACAATTAATTCAAATTTTGAAAATATCCCACTGGTTATAATATAAATATTAAGCGTCTTTGGAAACAAACATCATCGATGGTTTTCATACGATCGACTGTCATTCATGTATAGCTGGCCATTTTGGTATACGAGAATTTAGTTATTCTATTCGGTCTCTACGTTTTGTTTGTTAGTGTAGTAGTGTATATACGTTTGATGAATTTACTTACATTTTTTCGGCTTTCCCATGATATATTTTTGCTTATAAATTTAATTCGATTAGCGGTGTATAATAACATTAATAACTATGCGTGAAATTTGCCATTTGCAAGCAGGTCAATGTGGAAATCAAATAGGCGCCAAGGTAATATAAATGAATATCTACATTCTAGACGGAATTTCTAAAATTTTTGATACTTTTAAATATAGGTCCCCACTATTTATAAATGTATACCTACAATTAAATATTATATATTTATTATAAATTGTTTAGTTTTGGGAAGTTATATCCGATGAACACGGCATTGATCCGACCGGATCATATCATGGGGATTCTGATCTACAACTAGAACGAATCAACGTTTATTATACTGAAGCGCTTGGTAAATTAATTAATCATAGGATCTCTAGTTATTAGTTACACTGTAATACTGTATTATTTTATGATTTAATTATCTATTATAAATAATAAATAATAGTTATTATATGTACCTATAGTGCGTACTAAGTAATAATTAAAAAAAATATATATATATTTTATTTTGCTTACGAAATATTAGGTGGTAAATATGTACCTCGAGCAATTCTTGTGGATTTGGAACCGGGTACTATGGATTCGGTGAGATCGGGTCCTTTTGGTCAAATATTTCGACCGGATAACTTTGTTTTTGGACAATCTGGGGCAGGCAATAATTGGGCCAAAGGACATTATACGGAAGGTGCCGAGTTAGTGGATTCGGTCTTAGACGTCGTTAGGTACTTAAATATATGAAGAATTTTATTTAACCGGGTTTTATGTGAAATCATTAAAAAATGTGTTTCAGGAAAGAAGCAGAAAGTTGCGATTGCCTACAAGGATTTCAGCTGACTCATTCATTGGGCGGTGGAACTGGTTCCGGAATGGGTACACTTTTGATATCTAAGATTCGAGAAGAGTATCCGGACCGTATCATGACAACATACAGTATTGTTCCGTCACCCAAGGTATAAAACAATGTATTATAATTAAAACTAAATTCTTGAAATATTTATATTTATATTTTATATTTTTTTTTAGAAAAATATTTAAAGTATATTACATTTATTTAAATTATCATTTGAAATGTAAGCATATTAAATTAAAATTAATTATTACCTAGTGTTTACTTTTACGTATGTAAAGCATATATATTATTTGAAACTAATCCACTGTTAAAAATATTAACATAAAATAAATATAATAAGACATTAATTGGTTTTTCTGTTAAATAACAATTTATTGACGAGTATAATAATGCATTGACAATTATATACGTATAAAAGTTACTAGATTTAATAATTAGAGACGTATGATAGGTGTTTATGTATGTATATTTCAATTATTTAACTGGAAATAGATTCTATAGTTAAGCTGGTACATCGGCCCTGCCACGTTGACTTTTCTTTTACAGTAGTCCTAATTACGCAACTGTCGTTGTATGTAATTGAGCGTATTAACTCGCGCTGGCAAATCTATCTATCTAATCATAATAATTTATAATTATTATTTTATTGTGCATTCGACTACGATTTTCGTGCGCAGGTATCAGACACCGTAGTGGAACCGTACAATTCTACGTTATCCGTGCATCAGCTGGTCGAGAACACCGACAAAACGTTTTGCATCGACAACGAAGCGCTGTACGACATATGTTTCCGGACTCTAAAGCTCACCACTCCAACTTACGGTGACCTGAACCATTTGGTGTCGGCGGCCATATGCGGCGTGACTACGTGCTTCCGGTTCCCTGGGCAGCTTAATTCCGACCTCCGAAAACTGGCTGTCAACATGGTGCCGTTCCCACGTCTGCACTTCTTTATCACCGGGTTCGCGCCGCTCACATCTCGCGGCAGCCAGCAGTACCGTGCTTTGACAGTCCCGGAACTGGTGCAGCAGATGTTCGACGCTAAAAACATGATGGCCGCGTGCGACCCGCGCCACGGCCGGTATTTGACAGCCGCCAGCATATTTCGTGGCCGCATGTCCATGAAAGAGGTGGACGAGCAGATGCTTAACGTGCAAACAAAGAACTCCAGTTATTTCGTCGAATGGATACCCAATAACACGAAGACCGCAGTGTGCGACATACCACCCAGGGGCCTAAAAATGTCAGCCACGTTCATCGGCAACACGACAGCCATACAAGAAATGTTCAAACGTGTGTCCGAGCAGTTTACATCCATGTTCCGACGTAAGGCGTTCTTGCACTGGTACACTGGCGAGGGCATGGACGAGATGGAGTTCACTGAGGCGGAATCCAACATGAACGACCTGGTGTCCGAATATCAACAGTATCAGGACGCGACTATCGACGAGGAAGGCGAGGGAGATGACGACGACGAGGACGCAGAGGCGTAAGCCCGAAGCAGTCACCTACAGCTTTTGTTACCCACTATTTCAATTGCTACTTACATTATAAACGTAAATTATATCAACTGAAAGTGATGCATTTATAATACGATGTGTGTTTGGTGTGAGTAATCACAGTGTAGGTACGTGCACACGAAATACTCATGTATACAAAATATTCTGTCTAACCATCATATTAAGTACTGTTTTTGGCGATTAAAATATATATAACTAAAATTCCATTGATTTACATATGCGTGTATAAATATTTAATGTTATTGTTATAATAACAAGTCGTAAGAATCTTAATATAGGTAGAATAAGTAGATAGATGAGTAAGTATTAAATGTTCAGAAAGTACCGAGAATTTTCAAATAATTACACATTTTATAGCAATTCCTTTATAGGTATAACTAATATTTACTATCTATTCAATGGTTATTATATAAGTATAAGTTATATTTTAAAATAAAAAATTTGTATTAGCAAATAGATTTCTTTTGAAGAGTGATACAAATATTTTTTGGAATTCAAACTTTTAGTTTACCGCAGTACTCATGATAATAAAATTAAAATTCGTTTATTACGCATTAATCATTAGTCACTATGCATTAATAACTAAAAATTTTTTTAAGCGAAATATTAATACATTTAAATCAAAATTCAAGGTAGGTAATTTTTTTAATTGTCTACGTCCGTACGTTTTGTGTGTTGACTATTATGGCTTATTTACAATTATTTACTCATTATTTAAATTAATTTTTAATCCATCTCTAACATTACTTAGTACTTACTTAAAACCATTAATTTAAGATTTACAGTACCAATCTTATAATTATTTACCTACTTATGTTAATATTTTAATTATTTAATATTAGTAATTAGAACATATATTACAATAATTGTAAATTGTTTAAAGCTTAAATCAATTTTTTTATAAAAATCAATTAAAAATAAATAAATAAAATATGTTTTTTCATTACTTCTAATTTGCATTAGTAACTATGAAGAGCACAAATTTTCTAATAATTTTTATTAGAATAATGGGATAGTACAAGTTTATGACATTCATTCATTAATGTTTAAACAAAATATTATTTTCAATATTCTTTATATTTACAATTTTTATTTTACAACATTGAAGTTTAATTTACTGAGTTATATCTAAATTTATGATATTAATATTCTATAAAACAGCTAAAGTATATCACCTAATATACATTTAAATATTTTTTAAAGTTTAAGAATCTAGTTATTTTTAGTTTTCCAAATCAAGCATTATACTAAAGATAGTGCTTTATATTCTTAAGCCAGAGAGAGCTTTTAGGAGTTGATAATGACACATTGACACCAGTAAAGAGCAAAAGAATATTACAAGAGTATATTATTGATACTAATAAACATAAATATTAGGGTAAGACTTTTAGAGAGAAATATGATTTGTTATTACTAGGGTTTGGATTTGAAGGCAAATGCCTTTCTTTTATTAATCATAATAGAAAAATAATTTTTATACAAAAATGTGTTTAATTTCTTAGACGATGGATCTTTTTTTTTTTTTGCCTTTTTACTTATAAATGCCTATTTTGTGTTTAATTTTTCAGTTGATTTTATAATTTTATACACAGCTTGCGTATTAGCCAAGTATTGATTGGAGAAACCACAAGCGATGACAATCTATCAAGTAGCAATCTTAATTTAGATAATTATTTAAGTATGAAATACATCCCGATAACTTCTGTGGACATAGAAAGATCCTTTTTATGTACAAAAATATTTTGAGCCCTAACCGTAGCCGTTTTTCTGAAGACAGCTTATCAAAGTACATGGTAGTCAATTTTTTTTTAATACCAACTAGTTTATTTTGCATTGCAAATGTGTGCATTTGAAAGTGTTTAAAAAATGTTCACTATTTTATTTTGTAGTATATTTATGAATTGCCTTTTTATATAAACTAAATGCTTTTTTTTAAATTTTAAATGCTTTTTTTTATTGATTATATTGCCTTCAAATCCGAACCCTTGTTATAACTATAGTTTTTTCATTTTATTAAAAATGACTTTTTTATTATATTGGATCAATGCTATACAAGCTAAAAAAGTTCAAGATTGGTATTTACCCTCCATAACATCTGTATTCTTGACAACTTTTTTAACAGCAAAGTTTGTAATTTTTTTTTTTTTTTAATAAAAATATTAGCCACCTGATTTAATTCATTAAATTACAATATATTTGTATCTTTTATTTATGTGTAGTAGTATTTTTCTATTACTTTAACAAGCAAATATTTCAAATTTGTTATTAAAAGAAGACCAGCAAAACCACCAAGTTCTAAGTAAATGTTTGAATTTCTTTAAAATAAACTAACCTAACATAAGAACCTTAGATTTACTTGGGATTTAATACAGATAAAAATTAAGAAACAATTTTAACTTGTGTTCATACATAAATTGATATTAATTATAGTTCCTGTAAAAAGTAGCTTGAATAAAAATTTTTATATCATAAATTAAAAAAAAAAAAAAAAATTACCATATGAGAATAATGAGGGATGGAAATGTATTAAAATAACCCATTTAGTATAAAGAAAGTCTATTTAGACATAAACATCAATTTTTAAAACATAAAAAATATTCAGGAATACACCTTATTATCCATACAATTTAGGAATTAAGTATCCTTACTATTTTAATTTTATAAATATATGTATACACATACATACTTTAATATAATATAGTATTAACTTTTCTTTAATAAAATATTAAAAAATTGCATTATTACATTTATAAATCCACAAAATAAAACTTTACATAACCAAAATTAAATTGCAACATAGTAATAATAATAATAATCATATAATATAAATTAAAAAATTACATTCATAAAAATAACTAGTAATTTCTTGTGGTATACAGTTCTACATTAAAAAATTATTCACATTTAATTTGTAGTACATAAATAAATATATTTTAAACAATGCATATATAATAATATATAATAATATATTTGTATGTATAATATATGCATAAATACACACATTTATTAATAAATGTAATTTAGTTCATTAGAAATTATATATTTATATAATAATAAAACAAGATGCCGACTATATAACATATTTTTCAAAAATAAAATTTAAATGCTACTTAAATATGTGAGTTACCATTCTTAAATTTCCTTATTTTTTAAGACACTCAGAAAAAAAATATAAACTATTTATAAAATTGTAAAATTTACTCTCATTCATAATAAAAATAGTAAATATTATTAAGTTTAAAAATATAGTTTTAGTTAATTAATTTTTTGCATTAAAAATTTAAATTCATGAGAATTGAGAAATGTTTGAGTCATGTTTTGTTACTAGAAAAAATATAAATAAATAAACAAAAATATTTATTCTTTATGTTAAATTAAAATTATACTTCAAAAAAGATAACACTGTTAATTCATTTAAATGAAAAACGTGCATATATATAATTTTCAATTAAATTAATAAGAACTGTTACAAAAATAATGGAATAAAAAATTGCGAAATTTTTTTCTCATTATCACTTACGAGATATTTTCATATAACCTTCACATTTAGTATCAACTTTTACATTATTTACATATAAAACAAGTGTATAAATAAAATCACTATCTCAACACATACATTCCCACATCAACAATACTTATCTCCCTGCGTTAAAAATACTTAATGAATAATAATTAATTAAAAAGTAATAATAATAACCCAAATTGGTCAATGTACACATTGTTGCTTAAAAATTTACGAAATATTATTATACATTAGATAAATCTAAATTAATTATTCTAATGCTATTATTGTGTAACATTAGATTTGAAATTTTATGTATATAAAAAAAAAATATATATATATATGTATATATCATAATAAAAAACCACGTACAAACACCCCTATTTTACATATTTATTTTGCAATAACCTGAGTGTATTTCATAGGTAACTATAATATAATATTATCAGAATATAAATTGGCAAATAACACCCTACATAAATATTTTTTCAAAAAACGACACTAAAAGTGTATTAATTTATACTAATTTCAACATTAAACAACATCAACCAGATAACCTAGAAGAATTCAATTTCAGCACTTGGTGCTTACTATTGAAAATATTTTAACTAATTGTAGTTAACTGTATTAATAAAATAGGGCAATAATAATAATAATAATAATAATAATAATAATAATGATGATAATAATAATGATAATAATATTAATAATAATAATAATAATGTACACTTAGGAATAAAACTGAATGATACATGACTTCCTAAAAATCTAGGTTTTAAGACCGAAAAAAAAATCATTTGTAAATAATAACAAAAGGAACTTAAAAAAGAAAACTCACAACAACAACAGTAAAAATAATAATATATAATAATAAAAATATAATAATAATAATAATAGTAAGCAAAATAACGACTTATTATTATTAAAACATGTTAAAAGATACTTGGTTAAAAATTTCTCACAATAATTGTTTTTCATACATTTTAAAATAAAATACAAAATTTGTTTTAAGTGTTCTAATTATTTAATAATTTTAAAGAAATTATGTTATTTTATGAACAAGCAATATTGCTGAACACAATTAGAACTTAAAAACATAGTTCTTGCCACTGTAGTTTAATTGAGAAATAAGCATGCGATAAAAATAATTAAATTGACCAAGTGAATTGAATAATGGAATCCAGTATCTTTTACTAGGAGGAACAAGAAGAAAACTAATTAAACAAGAGATTAATATTCAACTTATAACGAGGTAATTTAAAATCATAAAAGTAAGCCATTTGATTTGTATTTTGTATGTGTTGTGACCCTAACTCAAAATGTTTATATATTATGAACTCATTTCAAAAACATCCGAAACCGACAAAATTTATAAATTTTAATACCTTAAATTGTAACATTACTAGAAAATGTCAAAAACAAAACTGTAGGAAGACAAAAGAAAATAATTAAATCAAAACAATAATGAAAGATAAAAATAAAAACATGATTAAAAATAATATTCAATAATAATTAATTCATATTCTATCAATAATATTAGTAGGAAGACATTTTGTTGATATGTAGTCACTGTATGAAAAACAATGACATTAAGCTGATCATTGTAGTTGGTATAATAAAAACATACTAATGATCAAACATATCAATAAATATTAACAACACTATTTTGACAAATTAACAAAATAAAAAGGGTGTTTGTAATAATAATAATTAAAAATAAATAAATATGTTTAGTGCTGATAAAATAAAATAAAATAATTGGGAATATTTGTTGAAATGTTTTCTTATTAATGTATATATAATTATACAAATATAATGAATTTTATTTAATTTTTAAACAGATAACAAGAGCACACAAATAAACATTGAACACTAAACATGAACAAATGCCAACTATGACTGGACTCCATTTAAAATAACTGCTCTTAAATACTGATTTTCATCGAATATTAAAAAAAAAAAAAAAAAAAAAACAAAATAATAAGCAAAGTAAAACTGTTTTCAAAACTACAATAAAAAACTAATTTACAACATTACATTGGCAAGTAAAACAAAACAATGATTAATAACTTATTCTTATTAATAAATAAAACAACATGTAACATTAAAGCCTATACTCTAAAAATATTATGTACATCTATTTAAATAAAGTAGGTAGGTTTGTACATAGTTTAATTGTTTAAACTTTATATTGTTTTTTTTTTTTTTACTACTCAATTAAATAAGTAAATAAAAAACTAAATACATAAATATTGAAAAATAATAATAAAAATATATAAAACAATTCAACCCAAAACGTTTTCTACCTTTTTACATAAGGTAAAAAGAAGAATTTACTCTGAAAGCAGTTTTTGCAGAAGTGAAGATGATTTTTGGTCTGTTACATTAGTGGTTGAATTTGCACTACTAGTTCTCGAAGAGTCATTTATTGAGTTCTAAGAAATAAAAAGCAAAAATAATTATTTGTTTATGAAGTGTATTTATAAAAAGGAAAAAAATCTCTTAACTAGTGGCAATGAGAACTTTGATCTACAATAACACAACATATTTTTTTTTCTATCCATGCATGTCTTATTTTAATTTGAATGATTAACTATTAATCACAAAATTCAATGTTATTGAGTAATTTAAGTATAGTATTTGTAAAACTATGACATACTAGCAGAATAGGCAGGTACTTGTAAAGTCGTGAATAATAAATAAAAGTTATAATTAATTTTGAACACAACATTTTAATGATTTTTTAATTATGGTGATGATTTTAATTTATTGAGACCTATATACCACTATTATTTTAAATGTCACAACTATGTATATGTAACATTATTCACATTGTCACTTTTATCAACTCACCCTAACAGGTATTCCCTGGGGCTGTGGTGAAGATGAACTTAAATCTGAATTCAAACTAGACCACTTGGGACTTTCATTACCACCTAAAATTTGTTAGTAATATTAGCGAAAAGTAATACATAATATATTTTAAATTTTTAAATATTTTGTTTTCTTTTATACCTGTAGGAGACATGTCAAAATTTAAGCCTAATGGATCGAGTTCTGCAGAGTTAACATTTTGTCCAGGTAATAATTGATTAGATAATCGAGTTACTCCCTGCTGTTGACTACGAACACCTACAAATGCCCGTAACTCATTTCTAGTAAACTCTGTGACACCATTATTCCCACCTGTATTTTTTAAAATACAATAAATATTAATCTCAATCAAAATATTATATTATGTAAATAAAACATATTGTTTTCATTATTACCTTGGATTTGTGAATTATTAGTTGTCATATTTATATTTCTAGGTAACCGGTATTGCTGCTGCTGCTGTTGTTGCTGTGGCTGACAATTGGTATTGGGTGGTACTTCGGTATTATAACCAACAGGACTTGTTAATACGCGAGTGGCACTTCCGTGACTTAGTTGCTGTTGATTAATAAAATTTTGTCTAACAGAATTGTTATTGAAACCACCCGTGATCTAAAATCAAAGTTATTTATTTAATTTAAGGATAAAAAAATTAATTAAAAATAATTTTTATACTTGTAGTTGAGCGTTAAGCATAGGATTCTGTTGTTGGTGTAATGTTAATCTTTGTTGAGTCCACACCCCAGGCTGTTGTGTTTGGCTAATATAAATATTTGGTGTTTGTTGTTGCTATGATAATAATAAACAAATTAAATATTAATATGATATACAATGTATTTATTTTTTTTATAATAAAAATAAAAAATAAGCATTAATTACTTGGCTAACACAGGGGTTGATAGGATTTTGATATTGTGAATGTGATGATGGAGACATTCTTGATGTAGTTTGTTGAACAATTTGTTGTGCTTGTGTAGTGGTTTGAGTTTGTGTAGTAGTTCCATAACTAGAAATAAAATATTATAACATCAAATTAAAGATTTTTAAAATTACATATTTAAATTAATACTTTGTTACATTTAATATTTATATTTTTTTTTATTAATGTTAATCTTTTAAATATATTTTCATTTGAATTTACTACACACACACATTTAACTATTGTTGCTAATAATAAAACTATCTAACAGATTTCTACAAATGTAGAAAATAATCTACAGAACTTTATTGTGAAATAGAAATTAAAATATTCTATAATTAGAGCCATCGGGATCAGTTGCATTCAATTTTTATATAATAACTATTAATGTCGCATATCATTATTGAAATGATAATAGAGAAAACATTGAGCATCAGTTATTTATTTATTATTTTTTTGTAGAATGAGTTATAGTGCATTTCTAGTATAAGTGATGTATGGAAACATATAAGTATTAAAGATGAAATCAATAAAAAAAATTTAAGCTGATTCTCTAACATGGATATCATAAAAGAAACATTTTGTATTTGTCATATAAATCTGAGCAGTTTCTTTAAAATACACACAAATAATAACTTTTAAGAAGTTAAGTATATTTATTCTACTTAGCATCAGTACTCTGAATATTAAAAAGCATTATTACTCACTTTAAAATAGGGAAAGACTGTTGTGTAAGAGTGGAATATGGGGGTTGACGGTTAGATGAAGGTGAGATCTGAGATGAATTGAGCAACACATTGCAAGGCGCAGCATAAACTGGACTTAGTTGAGATTGTGAATCAGGTACACTTGAGGAACGCTAAAAAACACATAGCAGTATTGTAATAAAATTAATTCTTTAGTATAAAGTGTTTTTATTACTTGTAACGAAACATTAGGTGGACCAGTATTATTTAACAATGAATCTATAGTTTGTAAAGCAGTGGTAGGATCTGGGGTTGGTAAAGTTGCAGCATTTGTTGTAACAACCATTATTTTTTGTTGTTGTTGTTGTTGCAAAAGTCTTTGCTTCTGTTGTTGTTGTTGAATTAACCTTTGTTTTTGTTGTTGTTGTTGCTGCAATATTAACTGCTGCTGTTGCTATTTTAAAAAGTATACAGTTATTTATAAAAACATTAAAGCTTTTAAATACTTAAATTATGACTTAAAATTAATTTAATTAAGGATGTTATAATTGTATATAATATTATTTATAAAACTAACCAAAGGTGGAGTTTGAACATTCTTAGGATATGGTGGCCTAGGCGATTGCTGCGGATTGAACCTAACAGTGTTTTTTTGCTGAGGCTGATATGCTGGAGGTGGAATAAATTGGTTTTGTGCATGGTGATTACTTCCAGTGGGGGAACCATAATTCAACTAAAATTTTAATATATAATTCTATAGTATAAGTTTATAAAATATAGTCTGTAATTAATATTTACTGGTGAAGGCGATTTTACTGTAGATTCAACTTGCATTAGAGATTTTTGAATTGCATTTACAGCCATTTTTTCATTCATTAATGAACTGTATGAATTCTGATTGGTAGTATTTTGTCCAACAGGATTGGGGACGTTTGGCGTTTCTAAAACGTTGAATAAGTTTAACAATGTTGTATTATCTGAAATATTAATTAATAATTATAGAAATTTAATATGAATATACACTTTAAAAATATCTTACCTGAAGTAACATTCATGATATCCATGACTTCTTCTAAAAGTTCTGATAATTCTGGATCCGAATTAAATGGTAAGGTGTTACTATTTGATTCAGCTATATTACTCAATAGAGAACTGTAGCCACTAATAGCTGAGGAGGTAACTTGTCGCATTTGTTGTATTTGAATTTGGTTTTGACTTTGGTTAGCCTGTGGTTGATCTAGCATATGATTTAGGTACAAGTTATTACCACCTAGCAAAAGAAAATATATTAGTTTAACTAAAAAAGAGGAGTAATTGTATGAAATAATTATTTTATACATCTGAATAGTAAGTTTGTATAACACACACAAATATGTAGTATGATTTGTTACTTTAATTTAATTATAGTAATAATTTTGATTATTTTTTTGTAGTAAAATCTTCTGATGATTATGAAGCTGGCTTTGTTGTACATTTGATGAAGTCATTGAATGTTGTCCACTGTTCCAACCACTAGCTACAAAAACAAATAAATTTATTTTCAATTAATGCTAATTTATTTAAAAATGTTAGTAATAAAATACAAACCAGACTGTTGTTGCTGCTGATGTTGTTGTTGCTGCTGTTTTATTGTATTAACTAATTTGTCTTGAGGTGTAGCTGATATGACAGAAGCTGGTATTGCTGGTATCGCAGTAGGAGGAGGATCTTTGGCTAACAATGAAGCAAGCATTTTGTTTCGCTCACGTAATTTACTATTGGTAACTTGTGTCTGAGAGCCACTAGGACTAGACATAGATTCAAGAACTGAAGGACCTGAACTTCCACCAGAGCTATTGGTACGCTTCAATGGGGGATGATCGTTTTCATCGTCAGCACTTATACTATTACGTTTACGGCCATGGTTATGACTGTCTGGTGAAGTAGGGGACAAAATACGAAAACCCATACTATTTAGTATCAAGTCTTCATTTGAATGTTGATCATTTTGCTGCAAAAACAAAAAATAAAGTCAATTTAACGTCATGAATTACATTTATGAAATTACACATTGAAATAAATATTTATTTTAGACTTTGGAAATAATATAAAAAATTAATCAAAAAACGTGCACACACAAATTATTTTCTAGTAATAAATTACCTCAAGCATGATTCCATGCTGCCTAACATTATCATCATCTTTTAGTAATTGTTGAAGAAGATCATTTTGTTTTTTAAGCCCTGCTCGAGCTTCAATATCTTCATCTTCGCTTTTGTCATTTAATAACTGCAAGGTTTTATGAAAATTGTATTGTAGCTCAATATAACTTATCTCAGTTAATAAAATAAAAATTTGAATATCTCGTAAAACTTATAATTAATGTTAAAAAATTATTTCCAAAATCATATACATAAAAAAAAAAAAAAATTCTGAAGTTATTTTTATGCAATTTAGTAATTATACACACCTTAAGCAACATGTTGTTATTATTATTGCTGGTAGTAGCATTATTTGGAGTAGATGGAGCATCATTTATGTTAGAATTACTGCGAGATGCTTGCCGTACATTAGCAGGACTCGGAGGAGTGCTGTGATTAGTCGACTCATCATCTGCACTTTGGGAAGCCATATCATCTGGATTCAACAATCCTTTTAATATATTATGTTTGTTCTTTGATACATTGTTTTCTTCAGTTGATCCATCAGTTCGTTTCATCAACAATGTTCGTAGCCGAGCTGATTCCATTCTATCCACACTACCACAAGAATCATAAGAGTCTTTTGGTGATGGTACGAGTGGACTGAAAGGAAATGAAGTGTACTGTGATTGTGCTACAGGAGTGTGTGGATTGGACGACACAGGGGCTGGGCTAGGTACTGGTGTAATTTTTGATGGTGCTTCAACTGAATTTGTAGATGGTTCAGACCACTTATTTTCTTGCAACATATCACCAAATGTTGTGCTTGGAAATAATTCGAAATCGGAAAAATTGAGATCAGCTGACGGAGTCATGTTATAGTCATTACCGAATTTAGATTCAGATTGCAAGATTGACCCAGACTGATTAGATCCAACACTATTAGTCATTAATGGTAATGGATCTGTCCCATTTAGTGAGGCATTCAATGGGTCTGCTGCTGCTGCACGAGCACTGTTATTCTCGATCATAGCACACATTTCACTATCACTAAAAAAATAAAATGTATAATGTAATAGTTAACTAACAAGCGATTTAAGAAATTAATGTTGTTTCATAATATCTTATACTGTCAAATACCAACAGATAATTATTTTTAAATGCTTAATTTAAATATTGAACATAAAAATTAAAAATTAAATTGTTAACAATTTATTAAGATAATAAAGAAATTGACAATTAACCTTAAAAATACCAATTTATTAATTCTTTTACTTACACAATGATTGAATGAGCAGCCATTATAAAGTCCATTTCTGAATTATCGTTACTTTTGAAATACTTAGACTTAGTTTGAACTTTTACATACTTATCTTCAATTAAGTGTAACCTATAAACTGGACTTGTACCAAAACCTGCTCGACGTGTTTCTTGTAGATGGTTAGCCACTTTTATAACATCATTTTTATGACATTTGTCATGTAACAATCTACCCACCAAACAATCCTGTAAATAATATTTTCATACAATAAGACATTATTAAAAATTTTAGTTATCAAGATTTCAATTTTACTTTATTTATGTGTTGAGCATAAACATCAGATACATCTTTAGTATCCAAAGCTAAAATCTTCCCATTTTGATCAAGTTTAATTGTAAACTGTTCCAAAGGTGGACTTAAATGTTTTTCATTGTATGGCACTCGTCGTGCTATGCATAACAAGTTCTGGCTAATGCCATCTGTACTATCTTCGTCATCGATCATACCACCATTTATTTTTGTAGATGATATCTAATTTTTAATTTAACTTCCGTTAGTATAAAGATTCAAGATTTTAAAGAACTTATTATAATACATTATAATACATCATAATTATAAACTACCTGTAACGTTTCGTACTGGCTAACCCTTGTCTGTTTTTCTTCAATAGTTTGGTCTTGATCAGATGGGGGTTTTATTAATAGCCGGCAATTAAATTTCTTAGTAAACCTCTGATTCCAATTGTTCCCTTTGGAACCAGAGGGCGATTGCTCCATAAGAAGATTAGTTGGTACGTTAGAGCCCAGAGAACCAATTGACGATTCGTAGATTAACAATGGGTTGTTTAAAAGAACACCAAACTTGGTGTGATCACCGTGGTGAATAATATTATAAACACTCTTACCAAGTAATTCTTCTTTATTATAATGAAGAAATTGTTGTATATTTTCTGTCACAAATTCTATTTGACTATCTGCATTTACAACAAATAAAAATCCGTCTAATGCCTACAAAAATTTATTTATGATTAATAAAAAAGAAATCAGAATTTATTTTTAGTATGACATACCGAAAGTAACAAAGGTGCCAATTCTGTATTTGATATTCTAGTCGGTTTAGACGAAGATACTTCGCCTTGTTGGACAGCGGCTTCTGTTTTAATTAAACTTTCTGTTTGATCAGATGAAAGTCTATGAGTCTATAAGCAACAAAACAAACTATTATTTAAGAATAATTATTTTATAATTAGTTTAAAATAGTTAAATTTTAAAAATGTCTATAATAATGGTTGTTATGTGTTAAATACCTGAAAGTATAGTCTATTAGCATATTAATAAATATAATATAGTATATATAATAAGTATTATAAATATCATAATATATATGAAAAGTTTATTATCAAATATAATTGGTTATTAACTACTAATATTAATCGGTAATGATAACTCCATAATGATTAAATAAATCGGTTAAAAAGGTTTCATTATCATTATTAATGTCAAATAAAAACACTCTAAACTATGGTATGATAGTATTATCACTAAACTTGGGATTTGTATAAAAAAAAACATGAAATACATACATAAATAATTCAAAATATAGTGAAAAATATATTAAAATAAATATTATAAATTTTGTGACTTTAAAGTTACATAAAATCATGATAATGTTAAATTATTTTTAAGTTTAACATTTTTATTTTCCAATGAAAATTAAACTAATGAAAAAATATTTTAGGTTATTTATAGAAAATTAGTATTAAAATATTGCATAAAAAATGTATGATTTGAAAAATGCAAATCTAAATATTTTTATCTATTAAACATTTTCAAAAAATAAAATTAGCTGCTATTTAATAAGATATCTTTTAAACTTTTTAAACAAATATTTGTGCTAAATGTTTAATCACAACAACTTATGATTCTTAATGATATTTCTTTAGGACCTTTGTTTAATTAAAATTATTGTGGATGTTACAAATCTGTGAAAAACAAGATTAGTTATTTGATTTCTATATAAGTAGATTTTTAAAAAAATATAAATTTTTAATATTTAATAGGCCATAGTAGTGGACTGTGATCATGAATGACTAGGCGAATAAATTGTCAAGAGACATTTAACAATTCTAACAAAGAAAAAGACTTCATAGTATTTATTTTAGTTTTAAATATAAATAAAGTAAATAATTATTTAAAAATAAAATAAAATAAATGATAGTAATAATATGAATGGTTATTTAAATATTACAATGTTTAAGCTTTTTAAACATAAACATTGTAAAATGATGATACAAATAAAACTTAGTTTCTAATTATATAAAATCTAAGTCTTTTAATGTTTATTGCATACAATTTATGATTACAATAAATTAGTACAACTATATGGATTAAATGGTTTTAGTTAATTGAGAATTTAGAATATTAATATTTTTTCAACCATATGATTTTCACAGAAACTTCTTGTATCTTTGACATTTAAATTTATAAAATAAGTTGTAAATGCAATTAAATAAAAATATTATATTATTAACATTTTAATCTACTTTATAATTATTACATTTTATTTATACTGAGATGAATTAATGAAATAAGTATAATACTGTACACAATTATACTTAATATTATAAGTTTATTTATTGACTAATACAACTATGGTTATTAAAATAGACAGTTTATTCACAATAAATAATTTAGTAAATAGTTAAGGAATAAAAAAATAAATTTAAATGATGAAAACTGAAACCTAACCTACAATATTTAGAGAATCATTTAAAAATAATAAGTACAAATATAATTACCCACCTATTATACAATTATTTAAATGAATAACAAATCGTTCAAATACTTGATAAATTTTAAAAAGGAAGTATAAAAATTAAAGATTTTAACTTCAAGAAGTATAGATGAAAAATATGGTTAAAATTAATATTTGAAAATACTTTATACACTAAATAATAAGTAAGTGATAATAATATCAATAATATCAAAAATTATAGTAAAATGTTTCTTTTAAACCATTATATTTTCTTAAACTCTAAAGAAAAAGAAAATGTTGAGGGAATTTTTAAGTTGTTTAAAAATAAACAAATAATTACAATCTGAGAAATAGGAATATAAGAAATTTGTAAATAGGATAAGAAAAATATAATTGTCTTACCCCGGCTCGCACCTGTTTCACAGTTTCCTGTAAAATGGCGCACTTATCAGGTTTTACAGACAAGGAATTCATGTCCGCAAAACTAGCTGAGATCAACTCGGCCAGCTCCTCGATGTATATGTTTTCCTGTTCTCGCCGACGTTTTTCATTACGGCACTTGTTTCTGAAAATAAATGATTCAATAATGTTTAAAGTTAATAGTGTTAAAAATTGCAAATTTGAGAGACAGTAACATTGGTTGCTGTTCAAAAAGCGGCTAAATGTAATGATGAGATACAATTTTTATAATTATTATTAATTAATTTGCAAACTTTGTAACAGTTGTTAAGACTTTTTAAGATCGCTTATATATATAGTAAATACAGTATTCATCTCTAATTTTATAAGTCACATTTTAAGGGTAAAACATAAAAATTTGAAAGTGATTTTTATTTTTATCATATTTTTGAATTCTACAGAAACATATGAGACGCTTGTTGTTTTATTGAGCATATATAAATACAATTAATACAATAATATTCAATGGAAATGTCAAGCATATTATTATAAGTATGGCTGCAATTGAAATTATAAAATATCATTATAAATAACTTACTCATGAAATTATATATAACAGATATTAAGTAGGTATATCTGTAACTAGTTATATAATTAAGCAATGTGTAAGATTTTTCTATTTAATCTTTAAGAAATCATAAATTTTATCCAAAAAAAACAATTTTGAAGAAATTTACTTCTGCATTTAATTTCAAGTAGTAATAAAATATTTTCAATTGTTTTACTTTAATTCTTTACCTATTCAAAATAAACGTGTCAAACTGTTAACATATTAAAAACATAATAAATTAATCAATTAAATCTGCTAAAATAGTGCTCATTACAAATCTAATGATAATACAATTATTTTCTCTGCTAAACGTCACATATTTTTTGTAAAATCTAATAAGAAATGAATAGATAGTAAATAATTTTTTATTGTGATTTTCCTACAACTGGAAAGTACCATATACTCTTCAGTGGGAGTAAAACCATTAAATAAAACAGTCTGTATATAATAACATGTTGTTTCAAAGTTCAATAAATGTATTACTATTATTTATTAATTAATTATTATACAAAACAAATAAATGAATAAAACAAGTTTTAACCCAAACCAACAATGATGCAAGGCAATATATAGTTTGAATTCAAGATGTTGGTTAATCATAGATTATGTAGAAATTATAAAATAAGATTTTAATTTTTGAAAGAATTTCAATAGAACCTAGATTTAAATATTGTATTGAAAAAAAGTTTGGAGAGCAAGACTTGATATCCAAACCCTATCTCATATAGATATAGGTACATGTTGGTATAATTGCATTAGTTAAAACCAATATAGAATTTAGTTGAAACTAATTCAATTAGTTATAATAAAATAATACATTATGTTGGTAGGTATGAACAATAATTTATTTTAACTAATACAATTATTATTATGTTATAAAATTATTGCAGTCAGCTGAAAATGATAACGCCAGTTACCTCCCAAATTTTATTATAGCAAGTAATATTGCGTACATGGTATATCAATGGGTAAACATTGACTACATTTCACTATGTATGCACAAATATTTATGTAAATGGAAGCAAGCTTCAGACTTTAAAATATTTTCAAAATAATTTGTTTGACAAAAGCATTACACGAGAAAAAAAAGACGCTTGTATAATTTACACAATGGAAGTGGGATAATTATTAATACAAGAAGGTGAAAAATTGACTTATTTTCTTTACAATTTGAGAACGAATATATGTATTTACAACTAAATTTAAGCCCCAATCATTAATAGTAGCACACACCGTTATTCTATAGTTGATATTGTTTTTGAAATAAATCATGCATTACCTACACCAAATTAACAACAGTGCAGTGCATTACAAATCGTTTTACTCGTATTCATAATAATATATTATGATTCCGAGTGTGTAATAAAATCACTTTTAAGTACTTTTTAACGACCGAGGTACACAATAACACGGTAATAATTGTCACGATACTTGAAGTTTAATGAGATTAATTATTCGAACATAAATATTGTGCGGCGCCTAATTATTGTCGTACATTATTTTACGGCACGGCTCCTCCAGATTTTCGAGTACTTTTTGAAGAGTTGTAGTCGGTTGCTTTTGTCGACACAAATTACCTCGGAAAAATATAATAATGTTTAAAAACCGACCCTTCTCTCACTTCTTCGTTAATATCTGTCAACAATCAAAAGGGGGTTAGGTATATATTAAATATACTTATATATTGAAGATATATGTACACAATATGTAAATTAATAATAATAATTGTTGTGCTAAATATATATATATATGATAATATTATATGCACACACGTATTATAACAGTGTTAATTAACATATAATACGTTATAATAATAATGTTGAAATCGTAAAAGGTACTACGCTCGTGTGTATAGTATGGATTCCGGCGTTAGAAGTAGTGCTGCTGCGAGGGCGGCAGGCGCTGTGTATAAATAACTCAAAGGGGAAAGAATTAATTAGGTCCTTTACAAACCGCAATGCACACACCCCGCAAATGACGCCGACTAAATAATAAATATATATGATATTAATCAGAGAACTACAAAATAATATATGTATTGTATTTTATACGTAATTTGTGTACTGTATATAAACGAATAAAATATATATATTATACACAATTCGGGCACACAGCATTCGAATCGGTTATAACAGAAAATAGAAATTGTATTATGTTATATTATTATTTGGTCGTTGTTCCTTTGTGCTGCATGTGCCGGTGTGTGCGCCGCCACCAAAGAGGGAAAACGCGTGTCCTTGACGATGGCAGCAGCGGCGGCAGAAAGCCACAGTATATAGACCTGCCGCCGACTCAGCTGCTAAAATAAGTTGTGTTACGCCAAAACGATAATTAAATCTCCCCGTCAAATTCACTAACTGGCGTACAAGGTGATTCGCTAAAGAACGATGAACACCCCCACCGCCATAACCACCAAACCGCCACAGCCATACTTCCAGTGCCTACGTTCTGGTAGTATTATTCATTGTTATACATTTATATAGGTACATGTATTTTATTTTTATTTTAAAGAAACATTTATCAAATAATAATGTGGATGAAGAAAAAAAATACTTTAAATATTAATAATGATTATAAGAATACAATGAACCTATGATATTGTAAATAGTAGGTAATTTTGTTTTACTATAAAATACGTAATTGCGACGACGTAATAGATAGTTGGTACGAATTATTAATAATTAATAGAAGATGAAGTTAAAATTCATCTATTTATGAATAATATATCAAGTAATTTATCACGATGTATTTCACAAAATCTTAACAACTCGAATTTGATAATTTACAACTTATAGTTGACAATTATAGAAATATGTATATTATTTACCAATATTATCTAAAGTAAATTTTGATCTAAGAAAAAACAAATTGCTTTGTCATTTAAATCTTTCATATTTTCTAGAATAATTATATATATATATATTTTTTTTTTGTAAAATTGATTTTATATAAATATTTATATTATGTTGGTTCATAATTTATAAGAAATATACCTATATAGGAGGTAAAGCTAATTAATTATACTTTTTCCATACAGTTATAAGAAATAGGAATAAAAAACATTAAATATATGAAGTTGAAATAGGAGATTAATATAATTTATCTAGGTATAACAAATGTTTTATAATATTTTAATACAGGTATACCCCAAAATTAATCAATTTTTTTTAACTGAATTTAAAATGAAAAATAACGTATTATGTTTGTATAGAACTATAATAAAAAGAAGTTTGATATTGTATTGTAAGGTTATCAAAGTTTTAAAGGTCTTTGCACTACTCATAATCAATATCTAATGTCGTAAAATACTATTAGTTTAGTCGAATGTCAAAATGCATTAGAAAATTAATTAATAGTATATTTATTTCATATTACAAGTTATATTAAGTATACCTAACGTTAGGAATACATATATTTTTTATAATTTATGTAGTTACCAAAATTATTATAAAAAAAAAATACAAAAAAAGTAGGACAAGAAAATAGTAAAAATATATAATGGATAGAGACTGATAGAATAAAACAATTCTGGATTTGCTTTATATTATTTTAATTTGTTTATTAATAAAAGTAAATATTATATTATATGCTATAATATTCGATCAAAAATCTTTAGAGGAGTAAAAATTTGTTATAATTTATGATACGATTAACCCAAAAAATCACTATAGTCGAAGATATGATATCCTAAATTGTAGAGATTAGCCAACAACTAATATTACGATGAATATTTTCAAATAGGCATAAACTAAATAATAACATATCTTTTATTATACAAAATATAGTATCTAAAATTATGGATGATAAAATAATAATAGATTACTTAGCTTAAGTATAATATACTTACATTTGAGATTGACCCTTGACGTCGCTTTTTTTCTTCTTTTTGGGCAACGCAGAGCTTGGGCTTGCGCCGCCGCTCATCTTAGTCCTAGACTCTTGGAGATCATATGGACCCAGTCTATAAAAAAAAAAAAACGAAATAATTAAGTAAAACATTGCAAACTATTTAACTACCTAGCTACGTTATTCTAATTATCATGTATAAATGATTCTTTCTTTTTAAATAAATAAATAGTTATAACTTATTCGAACAATTCGTTTGATGTTTAAAAATAATTATGCAAGTTATGCATGTTATTATTAATTAATTAATTCATTCCATCGACACTTTGAATTTCCTCTTTAAATTGATTTAATTATTTGGCAGACAAAATGTCATATCGTTTAAGATAGGTATTGTGTTAGACGTTTTTAATTAATACCGTATTAGGTATATATTAATTATGAATTTGAACAATTTTCAACACATCGGAATAAACCACATAATTTCTCGAACATAATAAATAAATAGCATTATCATCAAATTATTAAAAATTTGTTTGAACTTCGTATTAGATTTATTTAAGCCTATAGATAATTTTAATAATTTTAATAATTTAAATATGATGTAGATAATTTAAATTATTATTGTACTTAAAAAATTGTGTATACCTAAATGTATTTCAATTTAGACAATTTTGATTAATTATCATGTATTAATTAAACAAATAAAAATATAAAATACGATTAAAAGGTTAAATGATAAAACTGTTAGGAAATATGTGTTTGACATTAGGTAGGTATATAATAAAACATGATTTCATAACATTATAACAGTAATAAAGAAATGACTAAGTATTTTGTATGATATATATTTAAACCAGTGTCATTATATTGGACAAATTGAAAATTAAGATAAATTAAAGATATTATGACGAGGAAAAAATTGTATTGATTAATTACTTATATTCACATGATTATAATATATTATAGCAATTTATTGTTTTGGGAATTTTAAATAATATACTGGTCGTAAAACAAATAATTGGTATAAATCAAATCTTTTAAGTAAAAAAAAAGGGATATTTGTTTTTTTTTTTTTTTTTTGTCAAAATATATAGATAGGTCATATATTAACTAAATATAAAAATAATGGGATCATTCTAGTCAATTTAATAATGGAATTAGATCACGAGTAAAATTATGAGTGTTGAATTACAAAAAAAGTAATATATTTAATGGCCCGGAGGTAACTATAGAAAATACTGAAATGGTGCCTCTGGTGGGTGGATAACAATATAACAATATTTGTGCGTCAATTCGAAATTGACAAAGAGATAAGTTGTAAGTGTGTTATTCATGTTTATTTGATAATTTTTGATACACGAGTAAACATATATTACAACGAATGACATAGATCCCTTATAAAATTCACAATAATATGTACATTATTATGTCTCGCATTTCATTATTATTTATTATATTATATTGTTAAGTTATATTTATAGTAAGGATGCGATTTTTTATTCATTGTAACTCAACCCCCTTGTTGATTTATTGACCTAGTTAAAAAATTACATATATAGTAAATAGTTTAAGATTGAAAGGGTTGTCTCCGCAAAAAAGGGATCAAATAATATTGATTACCCACCTATAACCAATAAAATATACAACAGGTTGAAATTAGTTAAAAAAAATACAGAAAATTTGGTATGTATTTTGCTTGGTTTATAATTAGTTTAGAACACATATGTTAATACAATGTTATATCTTATATGCTGTTTTTAATGCATGACATGTGAAAATATAATTAATCAACAGTCAGTTGTAAAGAAGGTTAGGATTTAACTTTTTACACAATGTACTTGTGTATACATATAAATAAAAAATATAATAATTATGACAATAAGTAGAAATATAATTATGGAGTCTTTTAAAACAAATTAAAAATAATAAACGCAAACCGTTGTCCGTTAACAGCACGTGAAGGGGAAGTTTAAATGACTTTCATTAACGTCATAATATAAAATTATAATTTATACCCACTGGTGATATAATATAATATAATATAATATTATATAGGTACGTGGGAAATTAGTATTCAATAGGGTCTTTTAGAGTAATCGATAATATTTTTTTGTGTATAGTACAAAGAAACACTTGAGCAACTAACCCATTCATTATTATATTTTTTTTGTATGCCAGATTATTATAAAAAAAAAAAAAATCACAACAGAACTATATTGTAGTATAATAAATAATAATTAAGCTCTAATTTTATGTAAAAAACTCGACATGTTAAGTTTTCTTTAGAGTCTATTATTATTTGATTTTTCTGAAAACAACATTGGCCAAGTAGTATGATACTTATGAATATCGTAGAATACTATAGTTAAAAAAAAAAAAAAGGATTTCGGTTAAAAAGTGAATTTTCGTGGGTGTTAGTCTCTTATATCTTAAGCAAGTTTTGTACACCCACGTCCGTGATTGACCTTGAACTAATTTAAAGACCATACTAAGACTATACATCGAGGTTGAGTCATATGGGATTTACACAGACGTGATAGTGTATGGATTTATTATTCTTTTTGTTTTACTAGTAGTTTTTCTTCGTTAATAAATCCTCATGATAAAATAAACAATTAAATGAAAATTAAAACACGACACGTAAATAGAGGATTATGTATGTATGTTTTAAGATATATTCAACACGAGTAATGTTTACAATTGCTATATCTAGCGTAAACACTACGTGATATAGGTACATCCACTGTAAAATTACGGCGAGAAAAATTATTTGTGCATGTATGATGTTCATGATGTTATATTGCAGTATACTAATTTAAAAATTTAAAACAATATTACATTTACATAGACACTCTATACAAGATTAGTTTAATATTTTATACAATACAATAAGTACTGAATAACTCATTATTTTTTAAAATATTTGGTTAGACATTTTTGATTAGTAGGATTAGATACTCTAGTAGTACACACTCGAACAAAAACAATGACAATTAGTTAAAACAGATACAATGTTGTATATTATCATTTATCACTAATGAATGTAATGTATTCCATGAGTTTTTACATACAGGGTTATGTAAAGATTATACATTTACTGAGATTTGAAGAAGTGGAATGTAACCTAACCATGGGAAATCTAAGGAAAAAACAATAAACCGAGAATGGCTAGGTTAATTAATATTCATTCACCGGTTTTTTTTTTTTATCATAATACATTTTTTTGAATAAAAGTAAATCTATTCATATTTGATCAAATTTTACTAATTTAGATACCTACTTAAACATTGATATTACATATAACGATGTATAAAAATCATTTATAATAATTAAAAATTAAAGAATAAAACCTATCGGAAACAGACAGTGGATGGTAATAATGATAAAATATGTGTCGGAGGACAAATAACTTGCAATTTGGAACAGAATTTATTTATGGAGCCTAGGTATTGTAGTTAGAAAAAGATACGGATAAAGAAGGATTATTTTTTTGTTAAATAATGGTTTTTATTATCACCTTATCCAGGGCTTTAAATTAATTATTCCTGAAGTATATGTGTATAAAAACCTTGTATCGGTAAATGAACATTGATACTTGTGGAATGAATTTAATATAAACTAATTAGTTATTTAACTGACGACTAATTTTAAATGATAATATTTATTATAACCATAAATAGTGTTGTGTAAAGTAAACACTATAAGTTTGATAAAATTATTTAATCAACATACGTGAATACTGAATTCACTGTACAAGTTAAAAAAACAATACTTTTATCGTTATAAATGCTAATAGACAGAACGGATAAAAATTATAATTGTATAATTATGAAATTTTCAAATAATCTTTAAAACTGTATATAGGTTTCAATAAAACTTTTTTTTTTCAAAACACAAACTTTCAGATGGTTTTTTCAGGGAATGCTATAATATAACTGTTCATTCATGTCGATTACATTGAGAACTATTCAAGCATTTCTTGTACCGGTAAACATAGCCATAAAACGACAATACTATATATTACAATTCATGTCAGTAAACAAGTTCTCTGTGCATCGTCCCATACTAGTTTTCCTAGTTAAGAAAAAGAAATAAAGCAGAAAAATAAAACTTCTCATTATCAGTATAATTTACACTATAAATACTTATGACATGATGTTACCTACTAAAAATATTATATTTAAACACAATGGGTCATTGACGCGGTTATTGGCTCTTCTTACCGAATAAATATCTCTCAAATAGGTTCTGACTGTCCAAACGATGATTTGTATTTAATTATCAATTAAACACATCGGCATCATTTATAAATTTCATGCATAGTCAAGATAAATGTCATTATCATACAAATTACAAAACTTTATTAAACTAATTATTGTAGTTCAATTTGATATTTAATATTAGCCAATAATATAAAGATAATTCTTTAGATTTTTTAAATTTAATTTTTGACTGTTATTTTTAATTTTAGTGGTTTAACAAAATTACTTCAAAACCTCGAACGTTCGGTTATAGCAGTATAAATTGTTTTATTTTAATTAAATGCTTAGCAATTATAAAATAGTATTGTGCGGAGTGGATATTGCAGTTGTTTTGGTCTCGATAATAATTTATATTATATATATATATTATAGTAAATCAATGACAATGAAGTTTAATAAAGTACTATGAAAAAAAATGTATGCCATTTAAGAATAATAATCTAATGGACATAAAATGTGAACTTTTGAACATTTCTAGACATAAAACTAATACTTTACATCTATGACATTTTTTAGAGGTCACGATAGGGTATTAGGGTGTAACTTAAACAACTGGTAGTTTATGTCACTGCTGAAATATTATAGAAATATAAAATAGTCAATCAATGCAGTTTTGTAGTCATAAATAGGCTTTGAAATATTCAATATTTGTTTTATAGAGTGTGAAATAAGTAAGAGATTTAATAGGTTTAGTTTTGACGTTTGAATATTAATAATTAAAACACTCATATCACTCACATAATCGCTTGTGATTCGAGAATTATATTATAAAATAAATAAATATGATTAGGTACAAGGTTAGGTTTAAAAAAGGAATAAAAAAAATCAAGTTTTGGCTACTTATTACATATCACCAACGTACATATATTTTTACTTGAGACTTGTATTATTTAAATTTCCAGAATAAATTATCAGCTATTGGCCGGTAATTATGTACCACAAGAGCTGCAGCATAGTACAAAAGTAAAACAAAATTCTAAAATCATGTGGTTGACATCGGTACCGCAGTACACGGTATACACGATGACAATAACAACGACCATTATCAAGAAGGTTTATAAAAATCTTAAATCCCAAACATAAACGCAGACACGCGCGTCGGATATAAACGACGTCCACGGAGAAAAACAATTGATAAAACTATGTAATATGATGATAAAATTTGATATTTCTATGCAATGTATATTAAATTAGGAATTCCAAATAAAACGTAAACAAGATTGTAAAAGCTTGTTCGCCATGTTTTGGGTTGAAATAAAATTTCCGTCAATATAAAAATTGCTAACTATTTAGATGACATATCGAAATATCGAAGTTACACTTATTATGTACAAGAAAATTGATTTATCAACCGAAAAAAATTGCTAAAACAATATTATGATGACACAAATTCCTTATTTATAGTGTAATAGTGTTATAGAAGTATCGGGTTTCAAACTCGAAGATCCCGGTGTAAAAGACGATTTTGGGGCCTTTCAAATTCATTATTAATTACAATTTATAAAATTTAAAATAAATATCCAAATAATGTATTGTTGCCGCGAACATAGTTATGTTCTCGTATGCAGTGGTGTATGGTTTCATTGTTGTTATATGTAACCATGTATTAAAATTGTAATTTGTATTGCTAAGGTTGCTGCAAAAGTAAAAAATGTTTTATAGTCTATCCACGGTACCAGCAATCGGCATACCAAACTCATGAAGTTAAAAGCTTCTCTTATATAACAAATTATCAATAAGGAGCATTGATCGCGTTGATGATTATTAGGATTTTTCTTCAGTTCGTCAATCTATTGATATTTGATAGTCATTTCTGTTATCACGAAACTTCTCCATTACTCTTTGTCATACACCTATCGGATTCCGGGTCTTCTTAATGGCCGTTTTCCGTTTATTTTGTTGACTAAAGTTTTTTTTTTACAACTTGTTCACCCGCTCTTCAAACATATCCAAACTATTCTAAACTTACTTTTTATACAACATATAATATTTGGCCTATCATATAACTTCTGTAGCTATTGATTTTTTTCTTTTATCCTGTTTTCAATACTGTGTTAGAGCTTGGGTCATATATATTTCTCAGTATCTTCCTTTCGAAAGTAATTAGTTGACTGCTGTCACCTTTAGTCAGTGACTATGTTTCATTCATAGCTGTGGGTGAGTTGCAGCCCGACGTGTCGTTTCCGGTGTTGGATACCGGTGAATTGTGGCCCAATAATATTTTAGCTGCAGGTGGGTTCCGATCCTAGTAATTATCATTATCTATGTTGGATATACATAGCGATAAATGAATAACGGTAATTGAAATGTTCGATACATATGGGAAGTTATATTTTTTATAGAATATGATATCTTAATTTGATTTATAAAAGTAGACGTAGAGCAGTTACCCGTGCGACCGTAAACAAGTCCGTTTTCACGTTGTCGCACTAAGTCCGTACGGTCGAGTTAAAACCATCATATTTCTGATCGGTTACTTGTGCTGTACGATCGTACTCATGTTCAAGTCATAGGAGCCTTGTGACTAAACATATATTTACGTGTTTTTATTACACTTCTAGTTTGATTTTGTTATGAGTATATAATATAATATATATTTTACATAAATGTAATATATAATATATATTAATTTATGGCCGCAACTCGTACGTTATTTAGGGATTGGGCCGCAACTCACACCGTCACTCACATATATGATTATTACATGTAAATAACAATGGACCATTGATGCAGGAGTATTTTTAAAATGTATGATAGTAGTTTTGATTTAAAGAGTTTTATAATATAGTAGATAAAGCGGTTACCGCATGCTATTCGATCGTTAATTTTTTTTGTAGTGCATGTCGGTGTTGCTGTTTAAAATAACGTTTAAGTATTTTAATACATTTAGTTTATTAGAACTACAATTATCTTCTATTATATGATATATGTTTGGTCTTCTTTTTGTTATCATTAGGTATTTTGTTTTTTCCTCATTCAGACGTAGTATATTATTTATGACTTAATTTCTCGTCTCTCTCATTACCACGAAGTTATTCGCGTACGCCAATATTACCCATTTTCCACATATTTCTATTTTTCGACCACCATATAATACATTTCTTATTACTTTTTCTATAGTACTAGATAGAGAAGGTTATAACTCTTATAAGGCATCTCCTTAACGAAGATCCGACTTCACCACAAATATTTCAGATGTTTCTTTGTAAGAAACGAACTTGGCGAAAAATTGTATTGTTATATCTTCTTATCAGATTTACATTATTTTAATGAATACCCAGTGCTTTCATTATTTTCCATAATTCGTTGGTATCAATGCTGGCAAAAGCTCATTATTAGGCTTATATCTTATGGACTTGAATATTTAACTAAGTATGATGCATACCAGATATGCACAAAAAAAAAAAAAAAAATGACCAAATTAATAGCAAAATAACTATCGACTGAATTATTGAGTTAATAGCCAATAGGTATTATACATTTTTATCTATTTGTAAGATTCTATCCAAGTTCTTATATTAATTTTGTTATCCGATTGGCGATTGTTAAATAATAATTAAAAATTTAATATGATATAGACAAGTGGTTGGTGACTATGAACGCAGAGCTTATCAGAAGGGAAAACTCCGTGGAAAAGTACACAATAATATTTACATTTTACGTAATGTCGATACATATAAAATAATAATAATAACATTGGCGTTTAGTTAGTCTTAAGTTTAGCGTTTTTGTAAACAAACATATTTAGCAAGACATAGCAAAAGAAAAAACACTATATAAAGAGCGTAGGTCAACGAGTAGACGTTACGCAACAAGCCAGTTTTGGACGCCTTGTACACCCTCCGCGACACAGAGGATTCCATTCGACCCAGTAATTCTCGTTCATCGACTACATAATTTTCTGGGGGAGAAAAAAAATAAATAATAATCTACAAATGCCACAGCGCGATCCCGACGGCCGATCATAGTTGAATCGCCGCAGCACCTAACCTAACCTACGCGAAAATCCTCGGGGCGGTCATCGCGCGCGCCGCCAAAACAGAAAAAAAAAAAATAAAATAAATGTACGCGATACGCGCGGCGCGGCGCAACAAACAATGGCAATGGCGACATTTCGAAACGGTTTTCCATTATTGCGACGCGTGGAAACGACGTCGCTCGAACTCTTTCATTGTTTATGAACACATTATATATTATATATATATAATTACTGCGAACAATTCGCCCGAGCCGGGCCAGTTTTACGCATTGTGGAATCGTTGCGGACCGCAGCAATAGCACACGCACACACACGTCATAATATCATAGGTGAGCCGGTGGTGGGCATAGTAACTACGTAATGTATTATTATAAGCACTGGTGTAACCGCCGAAGCGGTGTGGTGTGTGTGTGTGTAGAGGCCACGGGCGATTCATGGTCATTCCCGCATAGGTTCGCGAACGCGCGCGCAGCACGCACGGTGTATACACGCACACACACGCGCGCGTATTGCTTTCCCACTTCCTACGAAGCCGGCCCCGACGACGACGACGACCGTCACCACCACCACCGCTACCACCGCCTAACCTAGCCATCGCAGCCAGCACAGAAGTTTACACAATGCGGATCGCCGGGGCCTATACCGTTCGCATTTCTATCTCGCTCGTTCGCCGACGGCCGACCGCGTTTCTCTCTCTCACTTTAGCGCGTATCAAACGTGGTCGTGGTCGTCGTCGTCGCTCGCACACGACGCGAACACGCAAACGTCAGTCACACACACGCACACGAATGGAATAATTTTTATATTATTATTATTTATTATTGATATAACGGCTAGAGAAATAAATAGCCGTCGGATATATTATAATAAATATTATGCGAAATATATGAAATAATAATATTAATGATACGAAACGCGCCAATAGCAATAATTATTACTTTTATAATAAACCGATAAACTTAAGTGCACAATAATAATATAATAATATCGTAATATGTAATAATATAAATATATTAAGTATTAACGTGACGACGACATGTGTGCGGGTAGACCGAGTCGGACGTGCAGCGAGTAGCGACATCGGTAGTTGCGTACGGAGAGGGATAATAAAGAGTGGGAGTTTGATGAGGAGGGGGTCAATATTGAGCGTAATATGAATATAATATACCTATATATATATATATAATAATAATAATAATAATAATAATACGTAGTGCGTGAGATGGAAATGAAAAAAAAAAACGTTTCGCTAAATTCAGTGTTGCCAAGTTTTAAATAATGTAAATAGTTATTTTTCTGTGCGAGTGACGAACTCTCGAGCACGACGCGTCTCGGTGGCGTTATTTTATTCTTATTAATCATCCGCCGGCACGGCCGTGTAGAAAGGCGAGGCGGTGCCACCGCTGATTTTTGCCGAAACTGATATTATAATACGTGCGTTTCATTTTCATTGCGGTACGATACGATTAGCAGCTATAATACACGTGCACAAATTGTTATACGAAACGGGGGAGAAAATAATTTCACTCCAACCCTTTATTGCCAAATCTCAGCGTATCCGGTGTACTACCGTTATTACATTATAATCACTGCGAGCGTAAAAAAAAGACCCTATTAAAAATATATTTTAATTAATTAAATAGGTGTCTACCACAGGTACTACTACTCCGATAACGTTCGACGCACAACGGTTTGCACTTTGGTTAGCTACAGTGATTTTATATCATATCTATAGAACGCAAAACTATTACTGAATTTAGTCTTTAGAAAACTATTTATACAATAAGCTATAACATTCACGATGAGTTAGGTAAATAAATGTATCCAAGACTAAAATAACGTGGCTTTTTAATTAATTATTTTTCAACTTCGGTATGAGATATCATATCTAAGAATCTACCCAATAATTTATTTATAGTAACATTACACTCGTCAAAATAACTACGTATATAAATATTTTTATTATTTTCATGACTACACAGTTCATTGATTTCTTCTTTTGCTTACGATTTATTATCTTACGAGTCAAAATGAAGAGTTTTAAATACAATATTGTGTGAGTATATCGTTTTAAATAAAATTGTTTACTGCGAAACATTCATATAAATCATAACAATTATTATTTATCAAGTATTACTTAGTACACGGTTATTAATGTCGTTTTTGTTAAATTATCTCCAGCATAGTATTTAATACCGATAACCGTTTACTTAAATTATTGTTAAAAAAAATAAAGTTTTAAATTATAATCAAAAAACTAATATATACATGGATAGTGTAATAAATTCGTGACTGAGCGTTTTCATTAAAAATATATTACAAATAATAATATAATCATACATGATATTTAACCGAATCACCCTGTATAATAAAGAAAGTAGACATCGATGCAACAGTTTCCCCTACCCCGTACGCCAAATGGCCAAAGTATATTTTAGTTCTCTCTAAAGAGAGGGACAGACAGACAGACACTAAGAGAAAACATTATGCAATAATACGCCGCCATTGGCAATTGACATTATACATTACTATCTGTTTATATTGTGACACCACTGCCGCCGCCGACGACGCCGTCGTTGCCAACGTTGTGTTATTGTCCCATTCTTTATAATATTATTATTAAAAAATAACGATATAAAATACATGTGCTTTGATAAACGATAATTATTATTAAAAAAAGAAAATCATATTATCGATTTGTATTTCACGCATAACGCAGGTGCGCTTAATTTAGGTCAGTAGTTCAAGTGCTTTGCACGTAAACACACTGAATACAGACGATAAATCCATATAAACAGAACTTAGAGATAAGCTCGGTGGCAATCGACGGCAGTTTTTTTATTGGGATTCTCACTTCGATCAAACCGCGTAATGCATTTTAAGTTTCTTTCGGAGGATGGCACACGCCGTGCGGGATAAGGCGCCGCCAAAGTAAAACGCGTACGTTGCGCAATAAAGCAATAATACTAATAATAGGTACGGTAAATATGCGTAATAATGATCGTACTGGCGATGCAAAATACAAATTCGTCAGCATAAGAATAATAGTTTGAAAATAAATAAAGACGCCGCCGAACGAATTCAATAATCATAATTCATAATAATACAATGTCTAGACCAAAACATGAGCTGATAAATAATAACAATATAATATTATGTATTAATAATAATAATATTATGCATGAGTATAGCATTAGCAGGTGTACATTCGCGGATAAGTGCATTATATGGGCGCACATGACGCAGACGTAGAATTATTATTATTATTATTATTTAATAAGTAGATTGGCTACTATTACGTCTGTGACGTAAATAATATATTATTATTATGTATATAAAACAAAAACACGACCTAGGATCATCGTCGTGGTCGCGATATGAAAAAAATCAAATCAAATCAAATCGATTGAAAAAAAACTTAGCCACAAAACCGGTTTGTAAAGTATTAGCTTACAGGCAATATAATAATATAGATGGGTACCCAACAATGTACACTAATAAGTACGAATTTTTAAATAAAAGTATTGGCGCGATATCGGTTATAAGTGGGTTTATAAAATGAATATTAAATGTGTGTAAATTAAATTATTATTATTATTGTAGAACATTATTTAAATTACATAATATAATATGACACGCCACTGCTGTCGGAAGATGGTCTCTCTCGTTTGAACTTGACCCTAGTCAAGAAACGTTGCACTATTCCGGCGCGGTGTAGACGAATGTGATATATTATTATGTGCATTGCTTGCATGCATTATAATATGTGTGCTCTCCCTCGCAGTAGTTTTTATATACAACAAACCGATCAGATATTATAATAATACACACATGTACAATATAATATGTTTTTTATAAAGTACAGACCATTCATATTAAACACATGGATACGGCATTCCTATCTACATTGAACATCCACTTTTAGGTTAATATAACGGCAAAAGAAACGATGGATCTCTCACTCAGAAGCTTTTGAGCGATAAAAAAATTAACATTTAAACAGAGAAAATAGGCATAAAGACGAGACATTGTGGTTAACAATGTTATCAGTTGTGTTGGCATAAAGATTTTTATACAATGCCGTATTCATAAATTGAATATCAATCATAATCATGTAGACACAGATATGTATGACACAGGGTGGTTTTTTTAGAGATGTAATGATGTCTTTGTGACATACGTAGCAGTACCCTTCGAGAATATAAAAAAAAAAAAAACACTTCGCCTATATCCTAGAACACCAAATACGTAGTTATGCCTAATACCTAAACGAACGCCTATATAGTAAACACATGAATCATTATAAGATAGATAATACGAGTATACAATATAAACTGAATGCCAATCTTTATAATAATTTAGCGAATATCATTTTATTCTTAGACCTGAACATGTTTCATTGTTTCACAAGTCAATATATGTGACCACCATCAGCCTATTCGAAAAATTACATAATTTTTGTATAAATTGGCCACGATCCATAAAAATCATTCTATCCTCTCTTATTTTAGATTTCAGATCTATTATAACGTACTTATTAAGCTATTTTATTTTTCATAATATACTTTGTCATTCTCACTAAATCATCTGCACTATATAAACATAATACATACGCGTTCTAAAGACATGAAATCATGATGTATTACAAAACTATTGTCAACTGCTTATAATGAAAATAAAGGTTTATTGTAACCATTATATTAAATGTAAACTTGAGTTATAATATAAATAATTTAAATATCAATAACAGCCTACTATGGACACCTAAGATAATATTCTTAATTTTAAAATTGATGATACCTATGTCAAATCACCCTTATATTAAAATTGACGATACAAAACAGAACCCATACTTGCTATGCTGAATGTTTTGTGTGACGGATACAATACATCATGTGGGTATGAATATATTAGTTACATATAAATATTATGTACAATAAAACTTGTTTTTACTACCCGTCTACCATCAACTTTATCTGTAGTTATTATTATTATTTTTGTGGATGGTTTTTTAGTGATCTCTTTAGTAAGAGAAAATATGAGATTAAATCAAAGTAAGGATAATTTTTCTCTTGTTCAAAAATCTCATTAATAGGTCGGTCCTGCTGTGATTTGTGGTAAAAGTTAAAATAAATGCAAGAATGTATACTTTTTTAAAGCGTCAACATATTACACCCGAGCATATTATTAGTTTTAAAACAGTGCAAGCCATGAAAATATTTTTTTGACGTGTAATTACAACGCCTTAACCTGCTAAAATGTTTTGACACAACAGTACAGAAATTAAAATCATGTATCCTAAACTAAGTTTACTTAGTATAATAACTTAATACAAATGGGTAGGTAGTTTAATTCGTAAACGAGAAATACGAGCAGATACCAATGAACGACAGAACGAATGACATTGGTTGAAAATTAAATTATGTATACATTTTTATTAGATATTTGAAATTCATATTTTTCGTTTTATGTTTAATATTTATACATGTTGATCTTGAATTATACTGTTACCAATAAGCAATATATCATCATATCAAATAATAGTATCAGGTGATTCGTTCACCTTTTTATTACCAAATTTATATACATGCAACAAATAATCTACCCACGTTTTACTCGAATAGCTGAATAAACAACTTTGTATTTTTGTTTTAAATTAAAAGTAAATTACTATGAAAAATGAATAAATACGCTATGGTAACGGGTAAATACGACGGCGATCTAACAATTCGGAATATTAACATTGGAGACGGATTTTGTAAACAGGATATTTCATTGTACGAGATTAAAAATAAAGAAGACAGAACATAAATGTCACACTATAATATATATATATCTACAAGTGGATTGCTGAACTTCTTGAACTCAATACGATTTTACAATTATTACATTCTATAGTAATTGAAATAGTTTACAAAACTTTTGCCTCTTTCAAAAATTGTTTTAAACTAAAGGGTTATTTATTTTTTTATTACTTATACAACTCTTGCATATAATCCATGTATAATATAAAATGTATATTAATTCGCTGCACATGCATTTATTCAATAAAATAATATAAAGTAAGTATATTATTAGTATACAGAATAGTAGTGGTATGTCGTATGTGCAACGTAATATGATATAATACACATGTATTACAATTGCTATCAAACACATATAACAGGTCCTTGTTTGTTTAAGTGAAATTATTTAATTTTTTCACCATTAAAAGAACATTATAACCGATAACAAAATATCGTCATATATTCGGTTGCTACTGTGTTACAATGTTTATGGATGACTGTTTTGTACGTGTATGTTCAATATTATAGTGACGTTTGGTTTTTACCAATGCGTGCGTGTGGTCAACAACCCATAGCACAGGATAAGCGTTATCTGGAAAATAGCGTACCGAGAGAAGATAAAGTGTTGTACATGAGTTTGTTTCTCCTAAAAAAATTATTACACGTTTCGAGAGAATGTCTTGGCCCCGTCCTAATTTAATACGTGTTTTAAAATGATACCGTTACGAACTGGGATTCAAATAAATTTACAACGGTTCGGTACGTTTTCCGGTTTAATTTCAAGAACCGAATAATACATTTAACAAACGATTTTTTATTTTCCGGCAATTCGTAAAAGTATTAATAAAATATAAAAAATAAATTGTCGTTTATGCATAGTTGTTCATGCATGTAATATGTGATGTATCATGTATTGCATATAACGGTATGCATGTTGTTTTAAATTTTGAGTAATTAATGTTTTGAAAATAATAAGCTATAATCCAATATAATATTTTAAATAAGAATAATGATTTCGAGTAATTGGTGTGGTGGTGAAATTATCAACACACCAAAAAAACACTTAGATTTGGCTGTGACACTGGTATTTATGTTTTGTTCAGAGTTTATTAAAGAACAATTTTAAAACGAATTACGTTCGTTTGAAATATTTATGATTCTGCTAACAAGTACTATATACCACATCTTACTAACTGCGAAGAAAATAGTAAATTTAATGAAGATAGATGATAAATGAGAAATATGATTATTGTAGGTTATCGTATTTATTTCATAGCATGATATTATTGCAATGATATATTAATCACTTTGTATTTAAGTTATTAATTTAAATTGATTACAAATAACGACTACAGCATACAAATAAGTAAAAATAAATAATATTTTTCAACCAATTAATACAATCATCTAATTAAAATAAAACGATGAATATATCTATGCTATTAATAATATATATTATATAGTGGCCACTGACCACCATTTCTAAAATAAACATTGGACTCCTTGTAGTACCTTTACAAATTATAATAGCATCCATAAAATGAATAATATAATGATTAAACAATATCATTGTGAGTTAATTTGTTTACATCACCCGAAAATTTCACTTTGACTAGTCACGATTGTCAAATTATATAATCAGCGTTATCTCTCATCGTTATTCTGTACAGGATTTCTTTCATATTCATATAATCTAAATAATGATAAGTTATGGGCGAGAATTCGAAAATTATTACATTATATTAATGATATACCAAGAATGTGTAAAATGTTAACGTTTATTATTATAAAATAATATGTACAAATTACAATAAAGATATAGTAAACACAATAATTTATAACGAAATTATTAGAAAAAGTGTTCGGATTCGTTTTGAAGGGCAAAAAAAATATGAATGAGTGGCATTGCTGAATAATTTGCTTTATTTACGATGCATTAATATACAAATGTGTATATACGCGCGTTCTACTTTTTAATACAACCCATCCATTATGCATAAAAAAATCTGGTTCGGCAGATTTCAATATCTCGGTACAGTGCAAATAACGTACGCGATGGCAGTAAAATATACATACGTGGTTTGTTTTTTAAAACACAGCATCTCCTAATATAATAAAGATTATTGTTGACGGAAAACGCAAATAATCACATACACCGCAACTGGTGTGCAATAGTCAACAAGATATAAGTAATCAAAACCACCTACTACTATCTTAGGCGACGAACACAATTCTTACTATTCTCTAATCTGTCAGGAATCGAAGGTATAGCAAATGGTGTACGCGTTATTGTGACGAAATATGGGCAGACTGCAATGATCTCAAATAACAACGCAGTCATAATATGATGATAATATTATCTAGTAGAGATAAGATATTTATGTATTTGCATATTTTTACTGAAGCTGTACAGTAGATATAGGATTCCTGACATTTCATATTACAACCAGTGCCGGATTTAGAACAGATGCCACCTTAGGCCCTTTTAAATATGCCACCCCAACCCCAATAAAAAAAAAAGATTTATTTATTTCTCAAATTCATGGATTGGTTTATTTTTTAAATATATATATTTAATATTATATAATATTAATTTATACGCAGTTACATAAATGCATAAAATATTTATATGATTTTTTTTCCATTTCTTACTAAATTTGACGCTCTAGGCCTGTGAGGCGTTAATCCGGCCCTAATCACATTATATTTTATAAAAAATGTAATTTTACATAAAAAAACATAGGTATTCAAATGTTGAATGTTAAAATTTCATACACGATATATTTTTATTTGAATAATCAAACTAACCAATAGCTTATGTTAATATATATATATAAATTTCAAAAAGAAATACTAAAATATTAGACTAACATTTTAGTGACTACATTTATGTTAAATTTGTTTGGTTACAGTAGTTGGGCTAAATGTAGAACTTTTTACTTTTAAAACACATTTAAAAGTTTAATCAATTTGATATTGTTCCGATACACGGACAATAATATAAGTAACGATTTAATTATTTTTGCAAATTTTAGATTTGTGTTAAATCAAGGATAAAATAAGACAAGAGAATATATTTTTCTAAATTTGAATTGCATTAAAAAACATCTAATCTTAACCTTTACCAGGACATACAAATCCGGTCTCTCAATTAATATGTAATAGCGGTATATGGGTACAAAACGATCGGCGACATAATGTTTTATTATTTTTTTATTCGCATCGTCTGTTACACAACAGACGATATTTTCTCTTCGTATACTCGACATGCGAGAGAGCGGATAGTTTTTGTACAGGTTGGTAGAAAACCTTATTATACGCGAATATACCTACTGATACCCGCTACACACGTACGACGATCATATTTGTCAGTAATAAATAATAAAAATAATAATAATAATAATAATATAATATCGACGTACGTTATGTGTGCGTCGCTGACACAAGTGTTGTAAGATTAAGTTGATTAGTGAGAATATTACGATATATATATATATATATACACAAAATATTTTAACAACTGATTAGGCGAAGAGTGTGGAACTCGAAATAATATGTGAACGATCGACCCGTCTGGGCGCGCACGAAATAACGAGGCGCATTCACCCCTAGAACGGGTAGCCTTTTATTTTTCATCGTTCGTCAGACCCAGACACGATGTTACCGAGACAGAGGCGGCGGTGGCTCGCGGTTTTTATACGCACGTCGCGCACACGATAAAAGCGAAAAAAAAACGGAGCGAGAGTCATCCAACCCTTCTACGCCCGACGACACTAGACCCCCCCTCCCTACCCAATCGCGCAATTTTTTTCGCGTCGACTCTTCCTCCCCTCTCCCCCCCGTTTCTCCACACGACGATTTTTCCGCAATACCGGCGCCGCGCTGCACACACAGCACTCGCTCGCGGCGACCATTGAAAACGGGGGGGCAGGCGGGCCCCCCCGCGTTTGTCCGTGACACTATATCATCGCACCGCAGCGAGTCTCCCCCACCCCCTCAAGCACTGGCTCACTGCGCCCTTCATATTCCGATCTGAACGAGTATGGTACTACTACTCCGCCGCCCAGCCCGACAGAGACCGCGATAAAAATATTATAACCTCCAAGCCGTGGAATCCGCCGCCGCCGTAGAACAAGCCTGGGCGCGCGGCGCACGCTCGTCCGACGTATATCACATAATTCGTAACCGAGTGAGCGTGTGTGTGCGTGTGTCTGTTAGTTACTCTTGAACTACATTATATAGCGGTGACACGTTTCGGTTTCTCCCGAAATCCAAGGCGTGATCTCGCGCACCACCGCCGATCCGGTCTAGCAGTGATTAATAACATAGGTGTAATCGTTTTCGACGACGACCAACGCGGCTGGCTATCGTCACACACACACACACGGTCACCGTACGCCGCGAGTGTACGCGTTACACGACGTACAGGTACACATCACACCGCATCAGCACGCCGCGCGCGCGAACATCGGTCGAGCACCACGCAACGCTCTGCACGGGTATAATATAGATTATAGGTATACACACGTTAGCACGCGACCTCCGCCTCGCGCGCCTCACCCCGTTACGACACCCGCTCGAGATGGGGCCGCGCACAGTAGCCGCGTAGGCCCGCCCGTCCACAGTCAGTGTCAATGGTGTCGATAGCGCGCGCGTTTTATTTTTTATTTTTTTTGTTTTGTTTTTCGGCAACGGTCACCCACCACAACGACGCAGCGCCGCGGCCGGCCGTACGCTGACCGACGGCGAATACGTCGTAGACGATAAATAAAATATATCACGTCCCCGAGCGATTTACACTACCAACCGTCGTCTCGCGCCTACTCACTCTCTCTCACTCTCGCACACGCTGTTTTTTCTCCCTTTTCCAATCGCGCGTACCGCGTTCGCGTTGTGTAATATAATTTATATGTACGTTCGCAACGCGACTATGCCGTCCCATGCTTACTAATTAATAATTATCAAATCGTTTTTGGCCATGTCGGCATTTCGAACGAAACAAGCTACCTAATAATAATTATTATTATCGCTGACGTTCGACAATACCGTCAAACACACTCCATATCGGGGTACTCTTTTTTCTTTTTTTTTGTACCTAAAACAACGGTTATTTTTTTATTTTTGCTAGCCGCTTTCAGAGTCAAAATCTTTCGTTCCTTTTAATTTTTGTCTGTAATTTTATTTTTACTCAAAACGTCAAATTATTATTATCATCATTCGTCTACAACACTACTATGTTTCGCACACCCGCATATGAGGGCCAATATGACGAAACACGCGGCATACAGTTAACCAAAATGATGTTCTAGTTTTCAATTCACTACATATTTTGCATTTTATTTTTAAATTACCTGCCTAATAATCTATGATAACCACCTACCTATATTATTTGACTGGAGGTTTTGTTTTTTTATTTTCAATGACAACACTACCACAATAAAATTATTGTGCTTAAAATGTTTCTAAATCACTTTGGCGCAACGAGTATTGTTTCAAATTTAAAGAAAACAAAAACACTAATAAATCGAAAATACGGCATTATTCGTAAATATAATACTTTAAAATCAAGTATTTCAATGAATAATATGATTTCTGTTTTCACGAATTGAATGATGACTTGGATAAGAAACTTTTATGAAAAATATAGCAATTGGTTATACAAACTTACTTTGGTAAATATTAAAAACCAGGCAATACAGTTTACAAAAATATTTTCTAATGAAATGACGATGTAATAACAACTATAAAAATGTTCTTTATTTTTTTAACTTAACATTTATTTTATTTTTGCATTCTTGGAAATTATGAAAAATATAAAATCACGAGTCTTTCGTGAGTTCCATACATAAAAGTAAAATAATTATGTATATTTAAATTTTAATTGAGTAGATACTTAACAGGAAATGTAGGTATATTATGAAATTGGAAAAAATTCTTATTTTTTTAACTTCTTGGTAAAATTACGTTTTTCTACCGAAATTTAAAAAAAAATATTCCAGAATATATAAATTATTTTAATAGAGGTAGGAATAATTAAACATTTCAATAACTGTATTACACTGTATACACATTTAAAATGCTACAACTTCATATTTTTGGGACTGGAAATGGTTATTGAAGACTGATTAATGTATTCAAAACGGTAACGAGTATAATGTAACCTAATAACATATTACATATCTAAATTCAAAGTGCTCGTTTGATTTCAATACAAAATTAAATTTCATTTTTTTTTTTATTAAAAATAAAAATTATAATCTATTCATAAAGTAATCAATTTTGATCACATATTTAAACTGATGAGAATAACTGAAGTAGTGAAGCATCCGTCATAGATTTAATGTAGGAATTTTTATATATATATTTTTATAGTAGGAAGATTTTTTTTTTAACTATCAAAGGAGCAAAGAAAAATTGATTAGAAGGTCAGAATACTTTTCCAATAGAAAATTTAATAGTCTCATATATGTATGCCACAAAACCACAATGGCCCAAAAGCTTTAACAAATGATAAAAAATAATTTACTTCTAAAGAATATCTTGGATCAGTTAAGTCTGTTGACTGATTTTCTTATTTTTCTTTGTATGATAACACACGTAAGGCGTTTATCGATAATCAAATAAATTATTTAATCATATCAAGATAATTTTGTAATTGTCGGAACGCTATCTTAGAGTTATTAATAGAAGCTAAAATTAAATTCCATGTACCTACAAATGTAATAAAGTTACGTGTATTGCTTTTAAAATTAATATATACCAATAAATATATGTATTTATGAGTTTACACTACAAATAATATAATTTAAATATATATTATTACCAAGTAACGGGGATATAATAAATTTTAAATTAAAAAAACTATTTTTTCTTCTTAATATATTACCTATAAGCCATAGTGCTTATAACCCATGTATTATAATATTATTCATATTACATAGTACCTATCATACATTTCATAATCATGATATACTATCATATATTATATAGATACCACACGTACTGTGTGTTTAAAAATAAAAGCAATAATATAATTATTTTATATTTGTAGAAATCAACAACATAATATAAAATATATTCTATCAGAATACAATACAACGAAAAATAAGCAATGATGTTATTTTGTAACATACAATTTATATATGATCATAAATAATAATGTTCGCAGTAATGACTAAATGACCTGTGGGTGAACCAATACATTTTGTTTAAATAAACAGAATACAATACTGTTGGTATAATAGTATCTACCTATTTTATTTTCATACTTTGATCACGTACATTTAAAAAAATGTAAAAGTGTAAAATTCAAATAATAATTTACAAGTTTAAAGAACACACGTATTGTTTACAAGAAAAAAATATATTACCCTCGGTTAAATAAATTCTACGAGTCTCTAAACTTCTGTACGTGTTTATAAGTAGTCTAAAACAGCAACAGTGAATTGTAAAAACATTTTTTATTGTTTATTTTTCATTTTGTATAAACGAATATAAATATATATATGTCAACACAATATTATAATATAGTAGATTAATAATCAATAGCCACATTTGAACAGTGTTATCAATGAAATAAATAATATAAAATATGCATACCTATATTAATATTTTGCTTAGTAAATTCCGGGAATAAAAAAAAATGTATAAATGTAAGATGTACACTATTTTACGTTAAATTATTAAAATGTAAGAAGACATCAGTATTACATGAAACTCACATTTCTGTTCAATTCATACATAAAATAATAGTCAATAACAAACCACTCATCATTTTTAATATCTCCGAGTCTAAAAAATTGAAATAAAATTATACAATATATTATTATATACACACATGCCATACATATCAAACATTATCATACATTAATTTATGTTAGATTATTATTTCGAAAAGGTATTTTTATCAGTAGGTATATAGTTTTTTCCGTATCACTATTCATTGTATTTGCCAAATAATTGTAAGATTAAACAAGATTATAACAAAGTACATGTTTTATGTAATTATAATTTTTATTACTTTATTTTTTCACCAAAATTCAATTTAATGAAATTATTACTAAGTGAAAAAAAAAAATACGAAATATTAAAATAAAATCGTATTTATTAGTACAAATACAATAAAACCACATTGGTAAGAAAAATGGAAACAATCTTATAGATAACTTTATCTTATAGACGCTATGCGCAATATCATAATACAATATATATTACAGCTAAGCAAAATATAATGTAGGTATTTGACTATTTTTAAAAATTATTATTAACCTATATGGCTATATTGATTGCAACAGTTGATGAATCGAAAATGTATGATTACTTTTTAATATTTAATAAGTATTATAATTCAACCGACAAACATAAATAAATCAAAAATATACATTTTACAAGAAATAACCAAAACCTTCAGTCGAACTAGTTTAACTAGGCTAAATTTTGAATTTAAAATGTATTTAAATACAAAATAAATACACACAAATACCTATCTAATAGATAACTAGATACGTAGTAAATGCAAAAATTATTTTTATTTTATATTCATGTATTCTAAAACCCGTGTATATTAATATACTAATACATTTTAGTATTATACACATCGTACTTATGTCATATTAACAAAACACTGTATATTATTTTGTTTTCAATCTTTTTTAAAATAGTTATAAGTTACGTACCAGAGGATATTTTTGAATAATATAACGTACCGAGAATTGTTTGTGTCTAAATACACGCTGCACAGCGAATCGGGAGAAGACAGTTCGTATGGTTCGTCGGCATCGTTTTCGAAATTAAATGGACTCAAAGACAGGCTGTTATGCAGTTTTATAGAGGGCATGATTTTCCACTGCTCGACGAGTCATATAAACTCATCGTTACATTAAAATGAGAATTTACGTCAATAATCGAAATATTAATAAGAACCGTATAAGTAAAACAAAAATACAAATAAATGATAATAGTGATAAATGATAATGTAATGCGAATACGAAAACAAACTAAATATAATAATGATAATGGTTCACTGGGAGAGATGAGAAGTACGACACAACATAATGCACGTAATTCGCGCGTCACGTTCGGCGACTAGAATCAGACTGAAGTCGGCACTCGGCAAGTCCTGAGCAAACAGGTCAGTAGGCCAAGCGCAATGTTGCGCACGCACTACCGCAAACACACTATACCACAACATGGACATATCGGTGGTCGCTGACGACACAGTGATCTTCGTATTGCCCACACTTCACACTTCACACTCCAAAACAGCCAATGATGTAAGTGTATGCATACAAAAAAGATGACTGTACGGTACATAATATACTGTTGAATAACACGCTATATCTAAATACATATTAAGGTTACAGTTAACGATATACCATCCCCGAAACGTTTCGTATCATTATCCAAAAGTATTACAGTAACCATGGTAACGGTAGAATAAAAGTATATATACATACATAAACATGTATAGCATTTAATAAGCGATGTAAATTGTTTTAAAACGTGTGCCTGTTTTTTTTTTTTTTTTTTTTTAATAATACACCACATCGCATTGTATTTCCGACGGGTTAAAAAGACTGACAAAAATCAGACAATTAAAAGATACAATATTACATAGAATTCGATTTTATAAATAAATTATAATAAGAGTCATTTAATAGGCATTTAATGTTTCATCTATTATACATATACATGCAACTAACCCACCCAATCTTACGCTTTAAATTGAGCCTATCAAAGTGTTATTTTTAATGGCAGTTTAAATCGATATATTCATTAGATATTTAACAAAGCATACGATTACCTACTAGAAAATCGATTTTTCTTATAAACCATCTAGTAAAACAATACATTTTAGTAGGTATAGACTATAGATTTATATGGAAACGCACTAATACGTATTCATTTTTTATGTGTGCCTATACGCATAGGATACAAAATATTTGAAAGAATTGGTATAATTTTAGAAGCAATTTAATTTTGCATAAAAATATATACTCGTGATTAGATAATGTAACAGAATATTTTCACCTTCTTTTTAACATTTTGAAATTGATAATAAAGATAATTTTTTTCAATGTGTGAAGGTAATTGCACCAGCTGTATGACATAAAACATATTTCAAGAAAATAAATGCATATTAATTACAACAGTATGGAAACAAGAGGTATAAATTAATAGAGAAAATTTTATCATATTATATTTTCATTACTTTAACTAAGCTATGATTATTAAAATAACAAAAAAATACAAAAATAAATAGATTTATTATTTGACAAAATGTAGATAATATTCTATAAAATTGTCTCAGATTTCATTTTAATTCCAACACATTCATTATTAAATATCAATCATACTAAAAACTTAGCGGTTCACAACATTATAGACTTTGAATTTATTAATTTTAAATATATTTTTATTTATTTTTTTTTATGAACACTGCCTCATCATTTATATACATTTTCAACAGTTAGCAATTTTTTATTTTATCAGATCTTTTTAACTTATTATTATAATAATATATTATAATCCTATATTGAGGGTTAAGGCAACGAAATCGAGATAAATAAATATTATGCCACCGAATTCCGAGTTAAACTTTTAATGGGTTTTTTTTAAATCTCATACTTTTTTCTATTAATTCATATCTATAACATAAACTTGAGGTATAATTTTATTAATAAATATTTAAAACCAGCAAGAGGATAAAGGTTAAGTAAGTATAATTATGTTAAAATAAACAAGATAAAATTAACTAAAGTAAAATAATTCATATCAATTATATTACCATATTTAGTAAAAACTTGAAACACGAAGTTCATTAGTCCATTTTTGATCTCAATTGTGAGATATTTTGTAAGGAAAAAAATCAATTGTTTATTTAAATTGAACAATAAAAAAAAAAAAAATCATACGAAAAAATTGATAATAATATTTCAAATACATACAATAAACGATATTATTCTAAATAAGGCGATAAAAGTTTTATTAAAATTTAAAACAATGAATGTCAGAATAAAGTCGAAATTAAATTAATTATATAGCTCAATCGAATATTACATATTCAATTTATAACGTATACCTATTACAATTCTCAATAAGACGAAAATTAATTAATTAATTTTTAATTTTTAATAATACTTCATTTACCCATTAAAAAAACTATAACACATTATTTATGTTATACCAATATAGACAATTATCATTTGTTTTTATTATAACAATGTAAAATACAATTTATAACGGTCTGAGAAAAAAAATAAATAAAAAAACATGTTTATTTTATACCTACATTTAAGTTTATACTATATGGGAATAATCGAAAATAATTAACAATAATTATATGAAGTGTAAGCAATAGTATGCTAAGATTTATGCTACAATACATAAACTAATATAAAAATATAACCATACGGTTTGTAAAATAATTTTTGATAATAGACACGTGTTATTTTTATCTGTTTGTCACCAACTAATCTTTAGAAAAAAAACATTTTTTTAAAAATAATTTGGTGAAAAGAAATAACCTTCAAAATACAGATGCGACTTTCAAAAAGAGGGTCGAGTTGAATGAATGAAAAATAATCAGATTTTACTGCGTATGTAAAATATAATAAATGTAGAATGTCTTGTTAAAAAAGTGAATAGGTACACAAGGGTTGCTTCATACACCCTAGGAAGCAGGTAAATCTTGGTCCACCTGGATGAATATTCACACAGTAGACACACCATCTGGCACATATAAACACAACCATTAGGCGGCTTTGTTAACATTTAAAATATCTCAACAATAAATCTTAAATACATATTTTTATGAGAATACGAAAATACGCGGTTCTATTCATTGTATTGATTAGGTCACAACAAATTCAAATACAATTAAACAGATTTGTATGTATTTAATTTAACATTTTTCAGTTATATATAAATATGTATAATTCGAAAATATTAAACTATTAAATTTTATGTTCAATAAAATGGTTATATAAAATATTATACGTCTCATGACCTCGATGTTGAGCCGTCGAGGCGTATATTTAAATCAATAATAAAATATTTCCAATAGATTATTGTAGGATTAACATTTATAAAATACACATATTTGAGATTGCAATACATTGGTAGAAACTATAATAAATATTATTTTTCATGTATTTTTTAGATTTTTATTTTAACTAAATATATATTAATTATTAGGTAAGTATTATACTTCGCAAAAACGGTAAAATAATACAAGCGTATGATTGATAAATAATATTAAATGAATTAAAATTATTTATATGAAACTGATATACTTCTCAATTATAAATAACATACGAATACAAATACATTTTAAAAGTTCATCGAGAAAAACATTCAAAGTACAATTTTAAATACAAATCTTATTCGAAATATTTCTATTAAAATTATAATATTTCCTTTTCAAACACGAATATAATTGCATAAATAATGATTTTTTTTTAATCAAATTTAATACAATTTCGTATGATAATATACCTAGTTGAGAAAAAAATATTGATGTAGGTAGTTAGATTATTTTAAATAATAAATGCCATTTAATCAAAATGCTATTATTAATTAGTAATAAATTACGAAGTGAAAAAAGTAAAAATAAAAACATAACTACAGTTATATTTATACTAATAAATTGTAGATATATAAACTGAAGTTTAGAGACAAATCCAACTGTAAATTATTGTAATGCTTGCTATGGAAGATAGGGTGATTAAATTTTTATTGATACTTCTGTGGTATATACTCTATACTCTACAAGTTGTGCATGTTTTCCAAGGCTTATGAAGAAAATATAAAGATAATTTTAAATAAATCTTAACTTTAAAATACTCAAGTTAATAATTGTATTATATGCACTAACATTTGGATTATTTATACAATTTATTTTATGAGTTTCTTCCTTTAGTTATCTCATGAATAGTGTTTACGTCTCATCTTGATACAACAATTTATAACAACAAAGCCTTTAACTTGAGTGTATGCAATATATTATATACGCATCCGTTAATCTAATTGTTATGTTTTTTTTTTTTAAATCTCATCAAAACATATTATTAGTTATGTAAATATATTAAATTTGACTAAATTACCTTATGTTAAAATAATAAAAAAAATAGATAGATACATATTATATATTTTTTCAATCAAATAAGTTAACAATCAATATTAAATATTAAATTTAAAAATGTATTAAAAATAAAAATATAAGTGAATACAACTGTAAAAAAGAATTTTTATAGGTAAGTTTAAATGTATTATCGCCTATAACAAAATAAAGCAAGAATTCAATAAAATACATAAAATGATGCCTGCAAGTTGCCAAGTAAAAAGTCCTATAAATTCAGAAACACTTACTGTCATATATCTAATATAAGTCAAATTATTTGTATTAAAGATTGGGACTTCCTACACAAAATAGACATTTTTTATGTTCAAAAAGAACAATCAAGATAAAAGATACTAAATTTTATCACATTAAAATATATTACCTAAATATTTTTTATTTAGTCAATTAATAGTAAAATAGTTTTAGGATTAGAAAATGAAATGCAAGACCATAAAATATGTATTAAAAAGTTTTGGAACTAAATTTTTTTTAGTATAAAATAAATAGTTCAGTTTGGTCCCTCTGGATGTAGTACGAATACAAATGTAGATTTTATAAGTCCCAAACTTTCTTTTCAGAGTGAATAATTAAAAATTATGTTGATTATTATTTATTAACCGTAATAGTAAATTATATTGAATCAAAACACATTCATTCTATTTATTTTTTCACAGTGAGTGTTTAGAACGAGCCTAAATGCCATGTTTAGTTATTTATTTTGTAATCTGTAAATTTCTGCTTTGTCAAGTTTTCATTATAATAAAAGGTAATAATATAATTTACTGTAAAAACTAAAGAATCTATAGGCATTGCTATAAAACCAGTTTAGATTCTAAAATATATTTATGTTGTTACATTATAATCTACCTAATCAAATTAATATCAAACTTTAATATTTCCTCTTTATTTTAAATAATTTAATTAATATACCTACAAACATTCTTTTCAAGTGTTTGTTAAATAGTAAAACAAATATATATTAAGTTATTATACCTAATTTTTTTTTAGCATAAAATAGGATCAAAAAACTAACTTAGTTGAATAATAGTGAAATTATTATGTTTTATCAATTAGTTGGCACTAAGAAACTGAGAATCAACATCATTTTAAATCATCTCAATTTATATAATTTGAAACATCATTCAAATTAAATTAATAATTATAAAGCACAAAATAAAGTAAATAGTATTATACAGATATTATAAGCAAGATAAATATCAATTATATACATGCAAACAAAGGTATTTAAAATTTATTTATACATCAATAATCATATTTATATTAACTATTTGAAATAATATTAGAATCAATAATGATAGTAACGGGTATAAAAGGTATATAGAAATATAAAAAAAATATTTCTTAATGGAGACTATAGTCATGTTTTGAAGTTTTAACCAAGTAATATATTTGTTACCATAATAAGTTAATCATAATTTTTCGGCTTAACTATTAACTAGCAAAATGTAAGCTTATGGTTTGTCTCGAAAAATGCTTAAGGTAGCCCAGGTGACCATAGGTGGTGATTCTACCATAAATTGTTTTTGGGGAATTTTAAGGTTTATGTATACAACTGAAACTAAAATCTGTTCCTTAAATAAGTTGTACAAAAATTAAAAAATATTGACAATACAATAATAAATAATAATCAAATGAGTAAAATTATCAATAGTGTTTTAAAATTAAACTAAATACCATTAACCTTACTTAATTGTAATAAGATACTTATTGTTTTTAGAAAGAAATAAAGTTCAAATTTAATAAATTTAAAAATATTTCAGAAAATTATCGTTGTAATTTAGCATCAAATATAGTTTAAATCTTTTGTATATTCTTTTATTAAGCAAATCAATAATAGCATAATATACTGAGCAATATATTGATAAGTTTACCTTGGAAAAGTTTTCACAACTAAAAATGAAAGATGTGATAATATAACTTTAATTTGTTAGGTAATAGAATGTTGATTTCAAACTTGATATAGTTGTGGATAGGTATATACAAATAGGTACTAAGATATAAAGTATAGAATAATATCTTATTTCTCCATTATGATATCTGTTGCCATGGATACTATTTTGTGTACATATTGTAATATTATTATATTATTTAATCCTAAAGGTATCATAGTCTTTAATGAATTATTTAATAATGTTGATATTATATTTTACATATTATTTCATAGTTATAAATCATTAATTACAGGTTTTATTTAGTTCTGTTTAAGTACCTACTTATAAAATGTATTTATGATATAATTTTTACCATCTTTGAATTTGGCATGAGTACTGTGCATTATGCTATAATGATTGTAATAGTAAATTTCAAAATTAATTTCAGGTACCTTGGATAAAAATTTATCTTAAACAGTGTTAGAGTTGCAGATAAATAATATAAAAATAAAAATAGTACATTGATAACATAATAATTTTTTTAAGATTGTTGTGGTTATATACAAAAATAATTATCATAGATTCATCATTCACAGATAATAATCAGTAAAAATAGTACTGATGTTTTTATATCTATATTTTTTGATTTTCCAACCTACCTAGTACCTTTTATATGGGATAAAAATAAATGACAATAAAGATTGTATTAATAAAAGATTTTTTAATATAATTTTAGAATATAAAGTATTTCTTAATATTGTAATAGATAAATTTACCTAATATCGTTTAAACAATAAAGTATTAAATAAAATACCAAACAAATTAGAAGTAGATACCTAGCTTAAGAGAATAATTTAAAATTAGGATACCTACTTAAAGTTACCAAAAAAAAAAAGTCATAACAAATGGTTTACACTTTTAATTACAAGTTCAAAACACACTAGTTATAATTATAACTCTATGTTTAGAATATTTATTAATTGTTACAGAGGTTATGATAATTTAATATAGACATAATATAGATATACATTGATGTATACCTACATAAATATTTTGAATTGGTTAATTATCATAGAACTATAAGGTATAAAACAAATTAAAGCTTATCATAAAATACAATCATATTATTGGTAATAACATAGGTACTATTTAAATTTAAAAATAAATTCCAATTAACTACTAATTACCTATAATACATGGGTATTTTATATTTTAAGAAAAATAAAATATTTTGAATAGCAGAATTTAATAAATTTCTATTGGGTAATTTGCAAGGTAATTTGTTTTACTTTACAGTCATCGTCAAATAAATTGGCGTAAATTAAATTTGCACTGGCTGGATATTTAAGAATAAATAATGGATCTTAATATTTTACACTATTTAGTAAATTAATCACATATTAAATGATTAATACTATAGTAGATAATATTATAACATGAAATAAACTTTAATACAAAAATTCTTTTATTCCAGTTGTAGACAAATTATAGGATGGTTTGCTGAGTTATGTAACAGCTAGGTATACCTACATATCTCTATTCACATTGACTATTAATAACACAAAATTTAAATTGTTAAATGAATATTTACCGATTGTAAATGCCATTTATTATTTTAATTATTAAAAATAATTGTCTTGATATTTATTGGTCGATTGCTCCATTAAAAAATTAAAAAATATGGTTTAATTGTCCAAAAAAGTTATAATAATTAATACTTTACTACAATGCAATTTTTTTTTTAATTCAGAGAAATACATTAATATTAACATATTATTGTATAGTGGACACAATAATAAAGAACTAAATATTCAATAATCTATATAAAATTTTTTGAGAAACTAGATAACCTAATTAAAATTTATTTCAAGTGAATAAAAATTAATATTAATTGATAATTATTAATAACACAATCTACCAACTAAAATTACTTAAACCTGAATTTTTATTATTATTATTAGATATAATTCATAGACTTAATTGGTTAAAACTTAAAATGGTTACTAAATAGAAAATTTATTTCACAATTAAATAGCTAGATAATTGTTTTTAAATTAACTTAAGTAATCTATAGAATACTAATAATTTAACAATTTAATCAATAATAATCAACTTAAGACTATTATTTTAAATATCTACTAAATTATATATGAAATAATCAACACAAAACAAATTAAAAATTTAAAAAAATTAAATTAATCAATTAAATTAATTGATATCAAAAGTATTTTAACCATAGTACCTACATTAGACTTTTATGAAACTTTTAAACATTAAACTAATAATTCATTCGGATTTCAATAAATGAGCATAAATCATCATTTATTTCTATTATACTAATATATAGCTTAAGTTAGCAGATATTCTTACTGATAAAGCATTTGTATGTGGATAATATAATGGTAAATGGTGAAGGTAAGTATGTAGGTATGTTAGGAAAGTAAACAGGCTAACTGAATAATATAGCTAGGTAACTGGAACAACTATTTATACATAAAAGTCCTTAAAGTAATATTATAGTAATAAATAATAATATTACAATTGAATGGTAAATTTAGGTTTTTAATTTTTGCAATTATTTTAAGTTCAACCTAACAAATTTTTTTTGAAGGTAGATTCTTTCTAACTAATACTTATGACTTTTTAGTGGTCAGAAAATAATGTATTCTTATCTAGATGAAATTTCATAATTTTTATAGAAATATATAAATCTAAACTTATTCACCCAATCTATATATTATTTTAACAAGTGAAAAGTTTATTACGAAATACTTTTAACTATTACCTAATCACTGATCAGTATCCAATTGTATGCACTCATAAAGAATATGAACATTTAAAAACAAATTTTGGTCAAATAAAAATGAAAAATCTTTTAAATCTCTTAGGTCATTCAAAAAAAAGTATAAGATAAAAAACTAACATTAGACAATTAAATATTGAAACATACCTATATTCAACGTTTTATACAGACAATTGGTAACATTAGAGTTTAGAGATAGCAACATATTATCTTTGTTAATTGAGTGTTGATATGAAGTTTAAAAAACATGTATCATACTAAGAACTTAATACCTACTGATGCTAAATTAATCTAATTTCGTGTTTACTCAATTTGAGTAGGCACTATCAACATTTTTGATTAACGAGTGTTATTGATAGTTGTGTTAAGTTTGAGTTAATAATGTTAGACCTTGACCTTAAGCAAGAACATAATTTTTACAAATAAATGTGGATTTTATAGCCAAAATGTAATGGTATAGTGACAGCGTTAAAAAACAGATTTATGGTTTAAAAACAAAGAGAAATCAAGTCAAGTAATATAGGTATGCAATATACTGGAGACCAAGTCTACAAGTACACAGTGAACAAGTATTGTTGGCATCACATACTCGTCGTATGATTATATTTTACGTAATACGACACAATACTTGATTGCGCAGATGGTGTCGCACAAGACAGTGGCGTCGCAAGTGCCGGAGTGTACTCGACGAGCAGAGCATTATAAGACGGGTGTGGGAAAGACGTCGCTCGATTCCCCGACTGGTCATCGACTGAATGACACGGGCAATAATAATAATAGTTCTATCGTTGTTAACAGATTAATAGCTAAATATTAGTGTCGCAGAATTGTTAATTACCTGACGAAACTGGGTACATGTCACAGTGCGGGTACAGTTACCATCCAATCCGAACTGCATGGGTCATGTCCCGCGATAGTTTAAAACTACCAATTACGAACACTTTGAATAGTCGAATCCGGTCCGGACGGCTGCAGCAACAGCGGCGGTCGCATTATCATTATCAGTGCAGTGTTAATATTGTTGTTGTTATTGTTGTTGTCGTCGTGTTGAAGTAGTCCACTGGCCGCCACGAGATAGACAGCACATTAATAACAATAATAAATTTAATTATCAATCGGCGTGTTGTTGTGATCCACGGTAAAATCGAACACGGATGTCTGTGATCACTTGACGTTTTGTCCGGCTGACCGGCGGCGTGCGTAGTACGCGAGTAACGTTGTGTTTACACGATCCAGCGGCCCGAGTACGGTACTATGGAATAATAATAATATAATATCTCGGTGCGTAAATGGCGCGCGCGTTGATGCCGGGGGAGAGAAAAAAAAAACCGTACGCGCGCGCGTACAATAATTTTTACGATACGATATTATTCTATCGTACGAGTCCGGTCGTGGTGGGTTTCCGGTGTCCGGGTCGTCGTCGCCAATGCGACGATGCCGTAACGAACAAAAAAAAAAAAAAAAAATTCGCTTATCGAAAGTCGTCGAAACGTACGATATTATTACGTTACTGCTAAATATGGAATTTTATCGTCGAGTATACCCCCCCAATAGTCGACGATTCATTTTTTTTCGTTTTGCCCATAGTCGTATTCATTATTCGTCATTTATTTATCACGATTAAGCTTAACCGACGCAGAGGAAATTTAATCGTCAGCGGAATATAATAATATGCAATATGCATAGAATTGCAGAAGGCAAAATCGTAGATCAACAGACAACCAGCCACATCACCGCCGTCACAGCCGCGACCGTGGTGCAATCATTTACGAGCATTCCAATATGGCCGGTTAACACAAAGCGCGCGTACAGTGTACACAACACAACACATGCTTCGTTCCGTTGACCCTGACCGTAAAGATTATGTACCGACGCGGCACCGTAACCGGCAGACTCGGTGGGTTTGATTGTCTGGTGGGTGGTGAGCGGGTAGTGGGGAGGGGGGAGCCGTGCCGATAGACGGTGCGCGCCGTGCGGCCCGTCTGCGTGCGCCTGTGTGTGTGTATGTGCGCGTGTTTGCGCCCGTGTACGTGACGCCGTACGCACGCACAGGCGCGTCGCGTACCTACGTTTTGCCATTCGATAATCATGCGATACGTACACGTA